>NW_003303739.1:353254-355638 GCF_000142945.1 Phytophthora infestans T30-4 | reverse complement strand
TTCCCGACATAAAGCCTGGCTCCCGATCATGTCCAATCATCTCTGCTAGCTCCAAATCTTCGGAAAACGCACTCCTCGTACGATTCAGCAATGGTCTGCGCAGCTCTAGACGCACTAGCTTTGGCTACCACGTATCCGGTAAACAGGTCCACCCAAATCAACAATTCTGTGTTTCCTTTGAACGACTTGGGCAACGAGGGGATATGATCCATGGCTATGATTTGGAAAGGGTAAGTCGCTTGGACATTCCCAGGTGACCCCCCTTCGATTGTGAGCCTGCCCTTGCCTGTCTCACAATCCACACATTCCCCGACATACCGTTGTACGCTCTTGAATAGTCCCCTCCAGTGAAAACATTCTCGGATCCGTTGGTAGGTCCGACCAATACCCTGATGTCCGCCTTCCAAGCTAGCGTGATAGTGGTGTAGGACATCCTTTTGTAAGGTTTCCGGCATCACCAGTCTCATCAATCCATCCCGATCCTCGTTGACTCTCTTCGTAGGGGGGGCAATAGAAGAGCAAGTCATTCAGATCCACCGCGTAATCCGTAGCGATAATGCTGTAGGATTTGGCATCTTCCCGACTCAGGTCTCGTACATCCCCCATCAGATACTTCTTTAGTCCTAGGATCCACGCTTCCTCGTTCTGTGCTTTGAGGATCCGCTCGATGCGGACTCTCTTCACAAATGTTTCCTCGAGAATTTGGGGGTTGGATCCAATCCTTCCTCTGGACCTAGTGACGGCCATCACCTGGACTGTCCTTTTCCCGGATCCCACTACCACCACTTCGTCATGTCGGTTCAACGTAACGAGATCCTGATGCTCGGTCTCCCTCTCTACTTTAACACCACATTGATTCCGTAAAGCGGAGCTGGCCAAGCTATCTGCACTGGCATTCCAATCTCGCTTGACATGCACCAACTCGTGATTCATCCAACCACGCAGGTGGATCATCACTTTCTGCCGTAACAGTGTTAGGGCCGGGGCCTTGCAGTCAATCTCACCTCGCACCTGGGCTCTTTCTTAGGAGCGACCCTAGTCAGCGCCTCATCCATCTTAGCTCGAGGAGTGATGCTCGCGGCCAAGACTCCCAGGATCTCGTCTTCCCCTTTCGAACATTTCACAATCTTCAGTGTCCAAGGCGAGAGTAAAGCTGCCCACTGTCCCAAACGTCCTTGTAACCCGGCCGACTTGAACAGCCAGGCTAGCGTAGAGTGTCGGGTCAGGATCCGGATGGATCTTCCCACCAGCAGGTTGTAATTCAGATCCAACACGCGCAGGAGCGCGAGTATCTCTTTCTCCACCGCTCCGTAGTTCAGTTCATTCGGCTTCAGTGTCCGGCTGACGAAGGTGACTGGATGACAGATCCCCTCATGTTCTTGTACCAGAGCTGCTGAGACTGCCCAGTCGCTGGCATAAACTATTACCGTAGGTTGACGTTCTGGATCGAAATGACGGAGGATAGGCGTGGTCGCGATTCTGTTCCTCAGTTCCACGAATGCGTGTTGAGCTCGGATCCACCGAGATTCTGCCTTTCCATGTTCTGATCCGTCGTCTCTATCCAGACTGAACCCTCTCTTCGTTCGTCCCGGGGTGGATCCAGCTCCTGTTTTAGGTCCTCTTCTGGCGTCGTACCACTTGGATTCCTTCGTGGATCCGACATCTCCCGGGCCAGAGCTTGTTGGATTTTTATCCGGACAGCTGGAGTGGTCATCGCAGCAAAATCTACCTCTCTCAATTCATACAATACCGCGGCAAACAGGGCGTAATCCTCGACGAACCGACTGCAGTAGTTCAAACTGCCCAAGAAGGATTGCATCGCCCGTAACGACTGCGGGAAGGACAAATCGGCTAGCGGAGACAGGTCCTTAGGATTCGCCTCCAATCCCTCCTTGGAAACTCGATGGCCTAAGTAATCCACCTTGCGCATCCTTCAATAGCTCTTTACCACACTGATAGAGAGATTCCACTTAGTACACGCCTCCAGTAGGGATGTCACTCTTTTATACAACTGATCCCACGATTTCGCCGGGATTAGAATGTCGTCGATGTAAGATCTGCGTCCTAACACGGACGGGGTTCCAGGATCCCCTGGCTCTCCTGCCTCAAATGGATCTACTTCCGTATGATCTTCTCCGGATCCACCCATTTTGGGTTCCGGTATTCGGGTGAATCCATAGAGGGCGTTATCGATTAGACGTTGGTAGATCTGGGGTGCGTTCTTCAATCCAAATGGCATCCGGTTCCACTCGAACAGTCCAAACGGTGTGATGAATGCGGATATCGCGCGAGCTCGATCCGTCATAGTAACTACCCACAACCGCTGGCCATGTCAGAGAGCAGTACCATAGTACTTTATCCAAATCTTCCAACAGCTCATTGAT
>NW_003303739.1:351158-352445 GCF_000142945.1 Phytophthora infestans T30-4 | reverse complement strand
AAAAAAACACGAAAGAAAATAAAAAGAAAGGCATTGTGGAGGATGTTCTCCCAGTGGGGGATCCAACACTCACATGCCTTGATTTTCACACAGTCGATCCCTTCTGCAAGAATCTTCGCCGGAGTAGATTAGGAGGGCCGATCCACCAAAGGGCCAGTTGGCTCCGCCGGGAGCTCCACCTCTCCGAGAGATTCGATCTCGGTAGTCGCCTCGTACACCAGATTCTGCCATTCTTTGTAGCGGCGGGATTTCACTGACACATATCCAGGTCGCCTAGGGATACCGTCCTTCGCCAACCATCGTCCGATCTCCTCATAATGGTCCAGTAATAGTCTCTTGTCGCTGACGTTCGTGACCTGGAGGTATTGTGATCGACCTGGTCCCTGGATTACGGTCGGCACCCATTTCTCGCACCGAGTGACTCACAGTTTCTCATGTTCCATCCACCTTACCGATCTGGCAGCTCCCAGGTTTCCCCGGGCTCGATCCAGGTTGTCTTATCCGCCCTTATGATCCTCATCTTCGCCCCATACAACGGTCGCCGTCCGCTGAGCTGGATCCGCATCTCGTCAGGGAAACAAAGTGTCCCATCCGCTAGATCCAACCTCACTCCGGCCGGTACCATGAAATCCATCCCGAGGATGGCGTCTTGACCAGCGAGATCTCCAACCCAAATTTAAAACCAATACACCAAACAACCTGCCAGCGTGATCTTGATCCGCGTTCTCCCATTCGTACGGTACACGCCTTCACCAATCCCAACACAGTCTTGGATCCGAATCCCATCCACTTGGCACCCAACCTTACGAGCAAAGGCGGTATCTAGTATAGACACCTCGGTACCACTATCTAGGAGTAGGATTGCTTTTTCATTGTTGATCTTGCCCCCTACCTTGGCTTGTCTGAACCACTTTCCTGGGGCATGGTACTTCCAGTATCCACGGGACTCCCCGATTAGCAGATCCATAAATCCAACATCCTCAGATCCACGGGATCCAGTGACCTGACAGACCTTAGGTGGATCTGCAGTGACCTCACCCTTGGTAGGCTCAAACCATCGACCATGTTGGCACTTCTCCCAATAACCACGTGCCTCTCCCCTTTGTAGATCCAGGGTTGAAGAGACTTCGAATCTGGCAAACTCATCCACTTGGCGCAAACTAGAGATCTTGGCAACTGACACTTTATGTAGATCACGTGTGTTATCGACTGGATCTAGGGTCCTGCTACCTGGATCTAGCGATGTCTTGTTCACAAATGCATAAATGCAGTACCTAGAACGCTCGG
>NW_003303739.1:316352-350418 GCF_000142945.1 Phytophthora infestans T30-4 | reverse complement strand
ACGTGTTCCGCAGTACCTTGGATTCCCCATCTTTGATCTTCAACTTGGCCCGTAGACCGGCCACATTTAGTCGATGTAGGTATTCTAACGGGGATTCATCCGATCTACGGCGAGCGTGGTAGTATTGTCGTGCCACCGACACTCCCAATCCAACGTACTGGGTCTAGAAACTGCGCAGCAAATCTGGCCACTTGTTCCTGGCGGATCTGACCAGCTGCCGATACCAGTTCCTGGTTGGCCCCGCTAGCAGATCCGCAAAGATCAAACACTTCTCAGCATCCGACGCTTGATCTCTCATGAGGGCCGACTTGACTTTGCTGATCCATGTTCTCGCTCGGTCCTCATCTTGATCCTTGCCCGTGAACTCTTTCAGATCCGATATGGCTGAGATCCGTACCCTCTGGATCATGGACGATCCACCTGCCCCGGCTGTGGCTGTTGCTACCACTGCTGACGAAGTGGGTGGGCCATCCAGATCATCTGGGTCGAACTCATCATGGGAGTTGTCTCCCTCCACGGACTCCATCTCCACGTCTCGTGCTCCATGTTCGTGGAGCACTTGCACTTGTGGCACGGGCGCTCTCATGCCCTGTTCGGCCAGGAAACGACTCATCGCAGCTTCGAAGTGTCGCTGCAGGGTGCCCGAGGAAGTGGCTGACCCTCGGCGACGACACCGGATCCATAGTGCGCGACCTTTCTCCGGTGATGGACTTTACTCTGGCAAAGAGGTCCCGCGTCGCGGATACTATGAGATCCAGGTCTAGCTCGAAGATATCCTCTGCATCGAACACACCAGCTACGATGCCTGACTCCGTAAGCAAACGTAATAGATCCTTGACTGCCACCAACTTGTTCGCTGTAACGGGCCTAGAGTGTCCGTTACTAGCTTACACGTAATAATGAGGAAGCGTGCAAGTTCCGCGATAGTGAAACCAAGTGCTTAGTCTGAAGGAAAATCAACTCTGTTTTTATTTAGGTCCAGGGCAGCTTGCCCTGACCACTCAAATACACGTCAAACCCTTATTGGCTGATAATGGGTCTGGCTCCCCATATATCAACCAATAGGATGACGGCAGTTCAGCACACGCTAGCCGTGTGCTGCTGCACCTACTTTTGTAATATAAATCTACCTACTTATGTAATGGCGTGGCCCACTACATCACCCCCCTCTTAAAGTTGCATTTACGCAACATAAGCGACGGGCGGGGAACAAATCAATCAAAAGGGAAACGAGAAGAAAATCGTGGCCAACAGGAACGAACGAGGCGGGGACGAGACAGATCCTGCGCCACGCAGGAGAAGTACAACACGACTTGCACAGCAGACAACAGGATCCGACGATGGAACAGCAACAGCAGCAGATTCCAGCGACGGAGACGTCGCTGACGAGCGCGACGACCGTGGCACGCGGCACGCGGCACCCACGTGATTGACGAGGCGCTGAGACCCTGGCCCCTGTATGACATCTCCGGAGCGCAAGATCCGGAGTCTCTGGACGAGATGAAGGACCTCTTCCGGCGTTTTTGTGCGCTGCGCCAGAAGCCGGTGGACGGCGTCGACCACAGTGCGCAGCAGGAGTCGTGGTGCGCCTTCATCCGGCGCTGGAACCGGACGCAAGCGCAGGAAGAGAATCTCGTCGACTGAATCGCATACCGGGAAGAAATCATCGGGGGCCATTCCTTGGGCGAGCTGCGCGTACGAATCTGCGACAGCGCTTGGAACGCCGACGACCGCATCTGCTGCGTGCGAGTTGCTGAAGGCTGCAGGAGGTGTGTGTCGTCTCGCCCGACTGGAGAGCCCATGTCGCCGAGCATCCGCTCAGTGATCGCGAGAATGCCTGGATCCAGCGTTACCGTCGCTCGCTGTCCGAAAAGGCCAGCGCCGCTAGTCGCGCCGGCTCGCGCCGACACTCATCTCGACGAAGCGCATCTCCGCCGCTCCGTTGGGATTACGAGAACTCGGGTCGTCGTTCTCGGTCGCGCTCGCGCGATCGCCAGCATCGTCGTTCTCGATCACGTTCGCGTGGTCGTGCAGACTGGAGATCTCGTTCTCGGCCGCCGCGTGATTATTCGCGGCGCTCTTCGGCGCAGGAAGACTGGGAGTCGTACTCTTGGATCACATCCGGGACATCGCGAAGGAGATTCGCGCGGGGCTCCCACGTATCTTGGTCCGCCGAAAAGCCAAGCCATCGTACCCTATAGCGGCGCGCGGCGGGAGCCGTGCGACTGGTGGACACACGGCGCTGCCCCGGCCGACGGGGCGGGTCTTCGTGATCGACAATCTTCTCGACTATCCAGCGGATCTCGCCAGCTGAGTCGACAATCGGCGGGGGACCGTCCCGCTGATACGACTGACGTTCTGGTTGGGAGCCGCGAGGAATATCTCGCGGGGATCTTCTGGACAGCGTATCAGGAGGCGGAGGAGGCCCAGGACGCGGCTGCAAAGGCCGTGAGGACTGCGTCTGAGACTCGTCAGTCGAATCGGGAACCCTTGGCGCGCGTGAGGCTTCTTCAGCGCGCGGTACATGGTAGTCTGCAGAGCGGGACGGTAAAGCAGGCGCCTGGTGTGAATGGCGCGATGGCTCGGCGCGCGCGTCGGGCGGGGTGGCCGCTGTATGCGCTGGTGGCTCAGGAGACTGAGTCGAAGAAGGAATCGTAGCGGGCAGGTATTGCTTGAGTCGTCCGACGTAGAACGTCGGATGTAGCCGCAGCGACGTGGGAATATCCAGTGTGTAAGCCTCGCCAATAACCTTAGTCACCGTAAATGGCCCAATAAAGCGCGGTGCGAGTTTACTCGCGCCGAGGTTGGTGACGGCAGAGTCTCTGATTCCTGAAGTCGACAGGAGCACTCGATCTCCTGTCGCAAACTTTACTGTGTGTTTGCGGCCGCGCTTGTCCGCGTTTTCCTTCTGCTTGTCGACCGCCGTCTGCAGCGCGTCGCGGACGTATCGGGTGACTGCTTGGATCTGGAGGATGAAGTCTGAGACAGCGGTGTTATCAGCCGGATGTGCCGGTTGCTTTGGCGCGTAGTTCGCTGATGGAGACACCGCGTTAGCGGTGCCAGGACTGATCAGGGCACGATTCGTCCACGAGGCGAGAGGGGAAACTGCGTCGCGGGGAGTCGTCAGGGCCTTCCTGGCCTGGGCGTGTGTCACTGCGTTAACAGTCGCTGAAGATGAGGCTGCACCCGAGGAGGAGTCGGCAACCGGTATGGAAACCGGTTGAGGGTCCATTACCGGTGTTGGCGTAGAAGGCTTGTCGGCAACCGGTATGGTAACCGGTTGAGGGTTCAAAACCGGAGTTGTCACAAAGTGGTTGTCGCCTCTTTCACCCCCACCCAGAGTGGAGCCACACGGCGCCGTGGGACGGCCCACGGCGAGGAGAGATGGAACGCGAGGGTGCCGAGCGTTGTTGACGAAGAAAGGAGTCAAGCCAGTCGACGCGTGAACCGCGTTGATCAGCGCGAACTCAGCAAGCGGAAGGAACGAGCTCCAGCTCGTAAACGACGTCGCATAGCTGCGAAGTACGTCCTCAAGGACGCGATTAACTCGCTCGGTTTGGCCATCCGTCTCCGGATGAGCGGCCGTCGACATCAGCAGCTTTGTCCCTGATAGCTCGAAGAGCTTCGCCCAGAAAGCAGACGTGAACCGCGGATTGCGGTCCGAAACAATGGACTCGGGCATGCCATGATGACGGAAGACTGCATCCACGAAGTGCACCGCGGTATCGGCCGCGGTGATCGTATCCGGGACCGGGATGAGGTGAACCATCTTGCTGAACCTGTCGACGAATACCAGGACACCGGAGCGCCCGGCGGAGTCGGGTGGGAGGCCAAAGACGAAGTCCATCGACACCGAGCGCCATGCCTCGGTGGCCACTGGTAAGAGACGCAGGGGAGCCTGCGATGACGCGGACGGTTTCACGCGTTGGCAGATCTCGCAGGTCCTCACCCACTTGCGCACCCACTTATACATGTGGGGCCAGTAAAAGTCGCGCGACACTGCGGCGAATGTCTTCTCACGGCCCAAGTGAGCGCCAAGGGGGATATCGTGGAACTCGTGGATGATCCGCGAGCGCAAGTCAGGATCGTTGGGAACCACTACACGCGAAGCATCGAAGCGATCGATGCTGTACGTTGACAGCCCGTCTTCAATCCGATACCTATCGATCTGATGGCGTGTGGAGCGGGACAAAGCACTCAGTGTGTTTTCACTGGGCGAGCGGAGATGTTCTAGAATACTCGAATAGACCGGATCGAATTCATACGCAGTCCGGATTTCGTCGCGGAGTGGGGTTTCTGAAGACACGCTCGTCAGGTTCAATCCCGACGCCAAGCACATAGCACAGTTGGCTTCGTAGTCTTCATCATGCAGCGGTTGTCGACCCAGCGAATCGCCTGGGTCGTAATCTGGACGACGAGACAGAGCATCTGCAAGGATGTTGTTCTTGCCGGGTTTGTAGTGAACCACAAAATTATACTCGGATAAGAACGACAACCAGCGAGCCATTCGCTGGGAAAGATGAGGGCTCTTCATCGCTGTCCTTAGCGATGCGTGATCGGTATACAGTGCGAAGGTTTGCTCGCCGAGTAAGTACACTCTGAATTTAATCAGAGCGTAGCGCATCGCGAGAAGCTCCTTGTCGTGGACAGGATAGTTGCGCTCTGCTGGCTTCATCTGTCGAGACTGATAGCTGACGACCCGTTCACGTCCTTCGTCGTCAAACTGCATCAGCGCACAGCCGATGGCAAAGTCGCTCGCGTCGCAAACGACGTGATATGGTTTCGAGTCGTCGGGAAGAGCTAGGATCGGCGCCTCAGCAAGGCTCTTCTTCACTGAGTCGAAGGCGGCTTGGTGCGCGGGTGACCAGACCCATGTGGCATCTTTCTTCAGGAGTGATGAGAGGGGCTGGATCAATCCGGCGTAATTCTTCGTGTACTTGTGGAGATAATTTGCTAGCCCCAACCGCTGACGCAACTCAGTAGGGTTCTTTAGTGTCGGCCATGCGAAGATAGAGAACACCTTCTCCGGGTCGGCGCGAACGCCGTCCTTGCCCACGAAGCAGCCCAGCACCGGAATCTCCGGCGCGCAGCAGATACACTTCTTCAGGTTCGCGTACAACTTGTTCTCGCGCATCACTTGGAAGACCTGTTTTAAGTGCCTCAAGTGGACTTCTATCGCGCTGAGACCACCCTCAGCGCGGCTGTCCACGAAGATGTCGTTGAAGTAGCTCGGTGCGAAGTCTCGAAGCGGACGCAGCACATGGGAGACAATGCGATTGAACGTGGCGGGAGCATTCTTCAAGCCTTGTGGCATCACAAGCCACTCCCAGAGCATACCGCTGGGGGTGCTGACCGCTGTCAGGGGGATGTCGCTCGGTCTCATCAAGATCTGATAGAATCCATCGATCAAGTCGATGGCGCTGAGGACGACACTGCCCGCCATGGCGTCGAGCACCATGTCCTTCCGGGAGTTGGGGTTTGCGCGGGGATGGTCGCATCATTCAACTTGTTAAAGGCATGAACGATGCGCTATCCGCCTGTGGCCTTCTTCACACAGAACGTTGGGCTCGAATGTGGAGAGACACTCTCACGCACGTGACCCGCTTTACGGCGATTCTCGAAGAAGTCGTCGATGGCCTTGACTTGGTCTCGCGGCAGCGGCCACTGCCGCGTCACACAGTACTTCGAACCGGGCGCGAGATCGATCTCGTGGCGGACGCCTCGATCGGCAGGCAGTTCCGCTGGAATCTTATCGGGGAAGACGTCCGCGTATTCGCGGACGGTCTCGTACACTGGATTACCAGACTCGCGCAAGGACTCCCAGGACTAACCCTCCGGGTTAACGCCGGGAAACGTCAGCTCCCAGTAGGAACGGGGCGGCCTATTGGGGAAGAACTGAGTTCTGTTGTGCATCGAAGAGGTAAAGGGCAACGGGGCTCAGCCCCGAAGAGCGCTTACGAGAAGGGTGTGTGCAAGCCGGGCTTGCTAGTCGTTTAAGCGAACGTGAAGGGCTTTGCAAAGCCATGGAGAGTATTGCATAACTCGGGAGCCTCTGGCAACTACGCCCGTCGCTCCACCCTGGAAGGGAGTCAGCTGTATGCTGAGGCACTGGAAGTGCCAACGCGAGATACGATCTCTGTCCGACTAGTGACAGGGACACTGGTAACTGTGTTGAAGGTCTCTGTCGACCTTGATGTGAAGGTTGAGAACTTCGATAACGTGGAATGTTGCTTGGTCTTAGACCTGGATGCGAGGCATGACCTCATCCTTGGCATGGCCTGGCTGGAACGCCATGAGCCATGGATCGACTGGAAGTCGAAACCGCTGGGTGCGTCGCACCCTGCTCCTAGTGGAGCTTTAATGAGTCATGAACCCACCTCTGCTAGGAAGCAGAAACGCTTTTGGCTCGAGCACGAGGCCAAGACGGCCGTAGTGCTGGGCATTGGTATGTCCGAAATTGTTACCGACAAGGTTGCTGATTGCCCTGAGGGCGTACGTGGTGCGGCACGTTATCCGCTGAGCGGTGCAGGTCAGGTCATTGACCAACTGCTGGGTCCTGGTGAGGACGGACGCGGAGTGGCGCGTAATCCACTGAGTGGTACGAGTCTGGTCTATGATCTACCGCTGCGTGGCCCGAGAGTCGCGGTCGACTGTGAGACGAGGCATGGGCGCGGCCCAGGAGATGCAGGTGAAGTGACACCTTGCTCACTGTGTGAGGGTCAAGGGCCTCTTGGCTCTCAGCCGAGTGTCTTGCGAGACACTGTCTCCTCTTCGAGGAGTGATGGTGCTGCTGCACCCGGTGGTGATGATGGAGATGTCGCCACACCGCCCTCATCCGGGCTCGGCCACGGAGGGAGAGGAGAAAAGACGCAGGGCGTCTGTGACGTCTTCGACGTCGGACGAGGTGGCCAAGCGGTGAGGCTTCACGTGCAGCTGTAAACACTCGTGAACGGAGTGACGGGTGTGGTCGAAGGCGACTTCAGCCTTGACACTCTGCCCGCTGCAGACGCTGTGCTGAAGCTGGACGAGATGTCTATTGCCAAGTTTGGCGACGCCTTGAAGACAGGCGAGCTAGCCGAGGTGGTCCTGCTGGGACCTGAGGATGAGTTGAACTCTGCATCCGTCGTGGACGACGCTGTCCTTGAGGACTCCAAGAAGGCGCTGAGCGCAAGAAGTAGATCGTCGATTCTAAAAGATCCTTCGGATCCCTTCTATCCTGTGGTGAAGGAGTATGGCGACGTTGTCTCGATGGACCCACCGATGGGCCTGCCTCCGGATCGAGGCATGTGTCATGCGATTGACGTGGTTCATGGAACCAAATCCTGCGTGACAAGGTAATGGCCTTTGCCGAGAGAGATGTGTGACGTCATTGATGCATTCTTCCGTGCAAAGCACGAGGCAGGGATGGTGCGTGAGAGTAAGGCTCCGCACTCGACACCCACGTTCTGTGTCAGAAAGGCGAACGGCAAGTGGCACATTGTTCATAATTTCATCACGCTAAATGCGGCTATCATCCCGGCGCAAACACCGATTCCTCGCAAGGGTGTTTTGCAGAACAACATGGTAGACCGTACGTTGTACACCACCCTCGACTTGGTCGATGGTTACTATTATTTTCGCATGAAAGCCAGCGACATTCCGCTGACAGCGGTGAGTACTCCGAGTGGTATGCTCTGGGAGTGGCTGGTGATGCCCCAGACAGCCCCTGGAACGCACCAGCAACGCTCAATCGTCTTGTGCCGCAGCTGTTTAGGCCCCACCTGGCGTACGCTCAAACGTACTTTGACGATATATTCGTCCATAGTCATGCTGAGCACGGAAGGTCAGACGTGAAGAACCACATTGACCATTTGCGAGCGGTGCCTTAGTGCATACGCACTAACAAGTGGTATGCCAACTTGGCCAAGTGTGTATTTGGCGCGGAGGAAATACCTTTCCTCAGGTGCTTCATTGGGAAGCGAGGCTTAAGGGTAGATCCTGCCAAAGTCAAGGCCATCGTGGACTGGCCGGTTCCCAAGAACCAAAAAGACTTACGCAAGTGGCTAGGCTTTGCCAATTAATTGCACAGCTAAACGAGCTGGTGAATGGTACGCGGAGATGGCTCGGCCATTATCAGATCTCCTTAAGAAGGTCGCACCATGGTGCTGGAACATCGAGCACGACGGAGCCTTTGAGGCTGCGAAGTAGAGCCTTCTCCAGGCTCCAACCCTTGCGCTACCGGACTCGGATAGTCCGTTTAGCGTCGTCTGTGACGCCTCTGATTTTGCGATCCGTTGTGCTTTACTACAAGCAGACGCCGAAGGGCGTGAACGCGTAATTTCGTTTGAGTCTCGCCAGCTCAAAGCTGCAAAGAAGAACTATCCAGTTCATGACAAAGAGCTTCTTGCAATGAAGTATGCTCTAGTCAAATTCAGGGTACACCTGCTAGGCTGATCATGCGTCGCTACGCACTGCGACACAGTCGCCTCATCTCTCTCAGAGAATGGCAAAATGGTTTTCCTTCTTTGCCGAGTATAACTTAGAGGTGAAGTACAAGCCGGGGCGGCTTAATGTAGTGGCCGATGCGCTCTCGAGCAGGCCGGACTACGAGTTAGCTCATGTCACGACAGTGACGTCGTCAGTGCCTGACGTGATACGCAGAGCGTATGCACAGGACGACATGTGCGTAGCGCTGCTACGGGCTCTTGGGAGTGAAGAGTTTAAAGACTCTGACAAGGGTATGTCGGGGCGCATACGCGTGAGGCTGCATCGAAGCTCGAGCCTTCTATACTACAGGACCGACCCTGAGGATAACCCTCGTGTAGTTGTTCTTCATGATGAGGATCTAAAGTATTGGATCTTCTGTGCGGTTCATGATACGCCCGGGGGGGGGGCACTTAGGTTGAGAGAAGATCTATGACTCGGTGAGCTCGATGTACTGGTGGCCCAAAAAGTACAAGTGGGTCGGCACCTATGTACGCGTGTGAGACGTGTCAATGGACAAAGTCCACGCCGAGCACGGCAGCGCCATTGGCGAGTTTGCCTGTCCCCAAGGAACGTTGGCAGTCCATGAGTACGGACTTTGTGTTTGGCCTTCCCAAGGATAAAGCAGGAAACACGTGTATTGTGGTCTTTGTAGGCCGATTGAGCAAGATGGCTCATTTAGCGGCGGTGCCGGACACCGTTGGTGGTGAAGGTACAGCTTTGCTGATTTTAGACCGAGTCTGCCGCCAACATGGCTTGCCTGAGGCAATTGTCTCGGATCGGGACCCGCGCCTCACCGCGAAGTGTTGAACGTCCCACTTCAGAGTGCCCGGCACTCCTTCAAACATGTCCACAGCGGACCATCCGTAGACCGACGGGCAAACCGAGCGCGTGAATCGCGTTTTGGAGGATATCCTCCGAAGCGTATGCGCTGAGGGGCCAAAACGCTGGAGTCAGATGCTCTCACTCGTTGCGTTCGTATTAAACAATGCGGTGCACGCCTCTACAGGCTACACTCCGCTCTATGTGAACGGCTTGGTTAACACTCGCGTCCCACTGACGCCGCCACGCAGTGGCTCAGGGATTGATGGGGGATGGGATAGCCGAGCAGCTAGCTGATGTCAGCCCTGTTGCGGTTCGGAAGCAAGTCGATGACTTTGTCACGTTTGGACTGAGCGTAATGCGCCAGGTGCGCGACGCTATGGCGGAAACCCAGGACACACAGAAAGAACATGCTGATGTCAAGGGCAGATGCAATGAAGAACGGTTTGCGGTCGGAGACCAAGTTTTATTAAACGCAATAAAAAACCTACCCATGCAGTGTCTGGGGTCTTCAAGACAAAATTGAGACCACGGCTCAAAGTACCGCTCAAGGTCGTGCCTAGCGTATACGCTCAACCTTCCGAAGAAGATGCGCACGCATCCGGTCTTCTATGTTGGCTTGCTTAAGCCATATCAAGACCCTGCTCAGGTGAGCGCGGAGGCGTTAGCGCCAACGGGGGCTGGACAACAGACAGCTGCAGGGCGGCAGGTGGTAGAGCCACGGGAGGCGGAACGACACCAAGTGGTGGACCGACAGATGGCTGATCAACAGCATGTGGCAGAGCCACAGGTCGCGGAGCGAAGTGCTCGAGATGCAGGAGTAAGACAAGCTGAAATTTCAGCCGAACGACTGGACGCTCAAGGTCCGAGACCTGGTTGCGCGTTTGCTGTGGTGGCTCAAACCTATCCGCAAGGTGGATCATCTCTTCGAGATCGATCGATGGGCGGTGAACGTGAACGTTCGCGTCGTGGACGCCGGCGTCGTATGGACGCAGACACCGTTCCGGCAAGTGCTGACTCTCCCCGCGAGAGCCCAGCTGAGGCAAGGCCTCCTCTCGCTCTGCTCGACGAGCATGGTGAGCTCCACTTTCACGTAGAACGCCTTGTGGCGCGGCGTAGACGCCAGTACCCAGTACTTGGTGAAGTGGAGGGGCTACCCTCACTCACAGAACGCATGGCAGTTTGAGGTTATCCTCCGGCAAGATTGCCCTGATATCGTTGACGCTTACAACAGGGCACATCATGTGCCGAAGCGCCACGATGGCGTGCGACAGCGTCGCCAGGCGCTGGGCGCCTCTCACTAGAGTGGGGAGCGATCAGGTCAGTAGTTGAGCTCAGGCTCTGACCAGTGGCTGCAGCAGCCAGCTCGTACGTATGAGCGGTGCTCGCAGCGGGAGCAGGGGATGGAGCGACCTCGTTGTGTTAGGGACATGGCCCCGAAGGAAGCAGGTGCTTCGTGTTGTGCTGAACAAGATTCAGGCACAACCGTCTCGATAGACGCATAGTTGTTTTGAAACACCTTGCTCGATGAGCATGATCCAAATGTGGATGCGCCCGGGTGGATTTAAACCACCGACCTGTGGCTTCCTAAGCCAACGCTCGACCACTGAGCTGAAAGGGTGTTGCCCTTTAGCTTGTTCATTCAAGAACAACAGTTGATAGAACGAGAGGGCTGTGCCCTGGTGGGCTCGAAACACCGACCCGTGGCTCTCAAAGCCGACGCTCAACCATTGAGCTAACAGGGTGTTGCCCTTAAGCTTGTCCAAGCGTGGACAATCGTTCATGGAACGAAAGGGCGACGCTCTGGTAGGATCGAACCACCGACCTATCGCTTGTGAAGCGAGTGTTCAACCGCTGAGCTGTTGTCGACGACTCGGATGAGTCAGGAGCATAGCTCTAAGCGGTTTTGAACTCTTGGGGTAGGCGCGGAGCGCGAGCGTAGGTCTGAGGCCGCTTGAGAGCAAGATGCGCGCTGCGCTTGGAGTGGGCCGACGACGAGAAGTTGGACATCAGCGATGCTGTACAACGCTGATGTGGGGTATTGTAACCTCCGCCGTCTTAACAAGACGGGAACTCGCTGAGGAAAGTTTCGAGAACGGAATGTTCCCATCTTAAGGGAGGGGGGGGAGAGTTAACAAACTCTCCGTACATAAGTTGGAGAGTTAACAAGGTCTCTCAGTACGTTGGCTGAAAGCCACACGTTATGCATTTGATTAGGTTTAACTATGCTAGATAGTTAAACATATTCGTTTACCCCTAGGCGGCTTGGCCGCAATAATAGTAAATAAAACACTTCTGGCTTTGAAGCATAGAATAAAGGTATTAACTTTGAACCCTGGTCTTGGGCTGTAAGTGGCCTTTGGATAAGGAACTTAGTATTAGTGACTCTTTGAGTCGAAGGTCTTCCTCTGATGCTAATGCTACGGCAGCTCCGCTGCAGACTTAGACTGAAGGAATGACCCTGATTCCCTGAAAAGTATCACAGAATTTGTAAGGACGATAGCCGGTGGTGCAGTGGCTTGGGCTGCTCGAAGACAGACAATCTCGCACAGTCCACAGCTGAAGCTGAGTACATCGCTGCTTGGGAAGCTGCGATGGAAGGTCGTTGTATCGTCAACATGCTGGACGAGGTGCTTCCTGTCATCAACGTTAGCACCAGTATGGAGTTAGGCATAGACAACAGCGCAGCCATTGCGTTGGCTATAGCTCCAACGTATAATAGCCGTCGCCGTCATATTAAACTTCGCTGGCATTATGTACGTAACCAAGTTATGAAACGTTTGATGGAGATCCACAAGATCGCAGGCTTGGAGAACACAGCTGACATGTTCACCAAGGCATTGCCCAAGCGAAGACTGGCGAAGTATTGTGAGAAAATTGGAATGGCTGCCGAGTTGCAGCCTACTTACGATTGATGTTCCGACAAGTCGGGGGAGGCCGTGTTGTGAATTCAGTTTGCTCTGTAAAGTGAAGCACCACTCGCATTGGAGCATCCTCCCACAGGAGAGACCCGGCAAGTGTTCCGTGAGTGTAGGTCACTGTAGTTTCTCACGTTTTACATTTTGTTAGCTCAGTCTCCATTTTGCAGGTAAAGAACGCGTTAGTGACAAGAGAGCTGAAGGCTAAGTAGGTAATAGGAATTTCGCGTGTGTACTACATTGGATTCATAGCTTACGTCTATAGGCTTCTGTGAACGCGTAACAGATACCCCTTCAGCCCTATTTTTCCTTGTTTGGCCTCCCTTAGAATCACGCTCGTCTACCAGAGCGATCGTGGACAACCACACCCGTATTTGCCAGGTGGGTTGTTAGCAAATTGTTTTATTGTCGGAAGATAAGCGTGTTCCTTACGTGTCTTGTTTTTTAAGTCATCACGTGCAAAATTACATGTACCGGTCGCTTTCAGCGTGGCCAATTGAGTCACAACTGTTTTCCAACTCAATCAAACGAGTTTGCTCCATAATTCGATCAGATACGTGTAGCTCGAGAGTTACTATTTAAACATCTAAGAACACTTTTTTAAGATGAATTGTCAAACTGCCATATTAATGTTTTTTTCTTAAATGTTGAAGGCGTAGTCCCAGTCGTTTATAAGTAGATCAATACTGAGCTTAAGTATGTACTCGAACATAAAAAATGAGCCAAAAAATAAGCAAAGACGCGTGCACAATTACTAAGCAGAAACAGTAAAAGGGGAGTCGAAATTTAAGAATCGAATTCGCACTTAAAAGTAACCATTTGCATTTTCTAAGGCGACGTCTCGTCAGACACTGCTGTGGCTCCGCCACAGGCTGCAGATTTGCGTACATTGGTGCACTGGCGCAGCGCTAAGAGTGCAGCCTTCTGTGCGGCATCTATATTCTACTCAACGCGCCTTGGGCCCCAAGTTGTGGCACCGGACTTCTGGCCGAAGACGGGTGCAGTCTCTGCAGTGCAGAGCGGCGCAGTCATACACGGCATTTCTTCATTTCCATTTCGGTCTGGTCGATTAGACTCCTTTTCCCTCCCAGTGGGGCTCTTCCAAAACCTACACAATCTCGATTTTTGCGTCTGACATAGCTGTGACGTATTTGTTGTCACAAATCGGTAGTCAAATGTTGAGACGTCGTTCTCGTCTCCACAAAATGCGTCGACGCAAAAGCATTGCACCTCATTTTAGGTACACCTATCAGTGTCCAGTAAAGCCCACTTCCGCCGCAATGCGGGAAGAGGACGGGACTTCACTACGCCTCAAGTTGAACGTACGTACCATAGTGCATCACAAACAGGATCTCACGAATACATTTAACGCTGCCTTTACTATTGCAGGCCTCTTATCTCTTGTTAATCAGTTTCTCCCGCTCGGACCAGCTCAATAAGATAATGTCCACTAAGCTTTCGACGAGCGAAGCATGCCTTTAGAAATCTAGGGCAAGTGCAGTGTGGTGCAGCTAGATGATGACGAACAAGAAGCAATTTCATCGGAGCCACTTATCACAGAGAGCCAGAATCTCCCGTCGGTTACGTGTCAAGCATCAGCCAATTCCGGGGGATGCCGTCTGAACCCCAACTTCGGCATCGATGGAAGGGTAACAAAACCTGCTTTTTTAAACGAACCTTTCGGTGCTCGTACGATAACACAAGCCGCTGGGGGGTGTCCCGAACCGTCAAAAAGGTGAATGACCAGCAGCCAGCAGCCGCGTACATGTACATGTACCCATAACCCTAAAAGTGCTGATTTTGATATGCTAGCAGATGCATCACAAATTCGACATAAAATTCAACACATTTCACCTTCAAACTTGTGCCTGTGATCTCATTTGTGTAGGTTTTGGTAGAGTCCCAGTGGGAAGAAGTTTTATTTAGGTGATAAAAAAGGCTAGATCATTCTAATGTAAGCAACCTCCGGTAACTTTTTTTGAGAGTGAGTAGTTTACTGTCAAAACAGTGAGCGTAATCCGGAGGGAATTTTCAGCACGATTCTTTGCAATGCTCCTTAATTAATCAAGCGTGGTTGAATAATAAAACCATGCATTTAAATGAGATGAGTAGAGGTCTGTTTTAGGAAATAAACCCTTTTCAAGACGACAAAAATGATCAGCTCGATTTATTAGCCAGTCGTTTGAATACTAGATCGATGCGTACTTTGTGAAGACATCGAGTTAATATTTTGACCTCTATTTATCACAAATCGACGAAAGGAAAAGGACATTCGATCCGTCGTCTGGAGAGAACGGACCTGGAATGGTTAACTACTATCCTAAGAAATCACTATCCAGAACTGTACCTTTACAGGGTACCATCGCCTTAATCTACTGGGCATCAATGTGTTATGACACTGCTACAAAGCTGTACAGCCTGAACTTGCACCAAGCCCTTTATTGAAGCGAAAAATCCTGGAAGTCTTTACATACCCGAACACATCTTTGTGAACCACTGGTAGAACAAGGGTCTTTTGGATTATAATAGGATACTGATAGTTGTGAAAACGAAAGTCGCACAACAAATGAGACCACCCCCAAAAAATGATACTTACGAACCTAAGTACGAAACGCGATTTAAGCACTCTAAACGAAAGCGGGGCGTGTCCGCTATCTCTTGAGCCCTTATATGCTACAGAATACTTAAAACTGAAGAAGTTGTGGTCGCTCAAAAATATTATCTCCATTTATGAGCCCTCGAAATGACGATAAATTTTAGAAGTGTTGTGAGCTCAATATTTTTTAATTTGAAAAATCCAAGTGTTATTCAAAAGCTCTTGTTAAAAGCAATTGAAAAAGGGTAGTTTTACAGTTTTTTCGATTAAAGTTTACAAAAAATATCACTGTTTCGTTTAAGTGCGTAAATCAATTGGCCAACTTTAAGCTCGATTATCTCGATAACTCTAAATGGCTCGTAAGAATCATTATGTTTGACGCAGTCTCAAATGTGTTGCGTCCTTTGAGAAGCTGCAAAACACACCAAAAGAGAAGGCACTGAATTGGGCACACACGGAAGCACATCTCTTTTTTAAATTCACCAAACGAACATTCACTTTAGCTAAGGACCTATAAATAGTAATAACCGTCGGTTTTGTTTAAAGCTTCTTAACAAAAGACTTTTTGGGATACAGTAAACAATGTATCGAACATGTGTTCGACACATTGTTTACTGTAATAGATGCTGTCGTCGATGACGACGCTAATTAATCTTCTCTGGGTCGCAAACCTGCTGCTCAGTTCGCAATTAGCATCTAGACGCACAATCGATCAAAACTCGGCTAGACTTCACTGAGGAGTCTTCAGTCAAGCGGTTCTTCTACGTCGCCATCGCTGTAGCAGCCACACTCCTTGTCAGCACTGACGCAGCTTTCACTGACTCCCAGCAGAAGTACAACTTGCGGAAGTCCGTCATTGGCAAGGTTGGCGTCGATACGAAGCGCTCTTTGCGCTCTTCCTATTTCGAGGAGGAGCCTGCTGATTGGCTGGTTAACACTGAAGAGCGTGGTGGTGGACTAAACTCTGATAAGCTGTGGAAACTTGTCAAGTCCCACGAAGCTATTCCAGTGGAGATCGCGAAGCTGAATGACAACTTGCAAGAAAAGATCGCTGGCGTGTTGATTGCCCAAAATCTGTCTCTGGAGAAATTTGCTAAGAAGCTGGGAATAAAAGGTGCTCATAACGCACACCGCAACAACCCATTTTTCATAAGTGGAAAGCTAACCTTTTAGACGGAAAGAAGCCGAAGAAGATCCCAGAAGAATGGATTTAAATGGGTTCGCATCGGGCAGTTATATGGAATCAAAATAAACAAATGACATAACTGTTTTTAAGAAAGCTGCTTATTTTCTGACTCGGTGATCAGCTCGGGCAGTGTGTTGACAAATGTCAATCTCCTGCCTTAAGAAAATAGTGCTGGATTCAGCTAAGAATACAACTACAATCTAGAAGGGTCCAGCAGATCATCGTGAGCGGCGTTTTTTTTAAATCGCATAATATAACGGTTCTACTACATAGTACAATATCAATCAAAGCTTTGACATATCTAAACAGCAATTTCTAACGTTAAACAATGATCGAGTTAAAGCCACCAGCGTTTGTGACCGATCTAACCTGGCGCGGGGTGTATAGACAGTAGTACATACATGCACTTCGTCGGAAACGAGCGTAGGCCCTCAACTATTTTAGTCTTGGCGTTTTCTTTATGTGAATTGGACGAGAGCATAGATATTTGTTCTAGTACGACAATCTCATCGTTTATCCGACCTGCCACGCTTTCACATGACCAGTTTCAAGCGGAAAAGAGACCTTAACTCCAAGTGGATATATAACGGCTACTGTAGTATCCGGTACTTCGTCACCACTTACGAGCCAATGGCATGAGGCTACTCCTAAGTGTCAGCGAAGAAGGCGCTGTCTGCTCACCGTCAGCACGTTACCTCGCCAATCAGCCAGCAGTGAGCCACCACGGAGCGGTGAGGTGGTGACACCGCAGCAGATCGACACGGGACCCGGTCGACGTCATCTGCTGTCTTTGTCTGGTCGTCTAGACCAATGCATGTTTGCACATCGACCAACTCCATAGCACAAGAGCTAGATGCGTAGTTTAGCGGTTAGCTTCTGGTCAATTTATTTCATTCTGCAATTTCCGTTCTTCTGGGCAAGCAGCACTACATTTGGTAGCACTTGCTTCGCGGTGGGGGGGAGCTCTTCGCTTCGTTCTTTGGGTAACTCGTGGGGTTGCCACTCTCTTTCACTCTCTGACTATCGGGAAGTCATTTGGTTCTGCTATTTGGACTCTGCGAGAGTTTATTTCCGACGAATCAGCAGTAAGGGCTTGCTGAATTAGGGCCAATCAGAAACCTTCTACTTCAACTTCGACCTGTGTCATGGCTGATGCCAATATGGAGCACCATGGTGGCGGGGTGCAGCCGGAGCATTTCATGGCTGCGTTCGAACGCATCGCGGCTGGCTTGAGTCAGCAGAACGCACAGATTTACCAGGATTTTCAGTCGTACCTCCAGGGGTACCAGCAACAGTTGCAGCAGCAGCTGCAGGCGCAGCACGCGCACCGAGAGCACAAGATCGAGGGAGTCAGTATGCCAACGTATCACGGCCGTCCTCATGAATCTGTGGATGAATTCATTTTCCGGGCAAAGCTATTCATGCAGGGGAAATGTATCAACTTTATGAATCCCCAGAACGGTCCTCGGGTCGTGGCTATGTTAGCTGCCAATTTCCGTGACGGTGCAGCGTCATGGTATCACGCCAAGGTCATGGTAGAGCACGTAGCTTACCACACTATCGATGAGCTGCATGGTGCGCTAGCGGCTGAGTTCGTGCCTCCGGACCAGCAATTTCGTCTACGTGCTGAGTTGCGCCAGTGTCAGCAGCGTGGTTCTGTCGATGACTACGTTAAGGATTTCCGTCGGTTGATGGCCCAGATTCACGGAATGCATGCGCTGGACCAGGTAGACCATTTCTGTGAAGGTCTGAAGTCAGAGACAAAAAAGGAGGTCATGTACCTGCGCTGTGCGACGCTTGCAGATGCTATTGCCGCTGCGCAAGCATACGAACGAACGCACTTTTCGGGTGAGCGTGGCCGGCAACCGTCAAGCTCACGGGTTGCGGCAGCTTCTGATGGACCGACACCCATGGATTTGTCTGTGGTAGATAGTCGACAGATTGACAAGCGTACATGCCGGGAGCGTAATCTGTGCTTCTATTGCAAAGAAGTGGGGCATCGGATTGCCAACTGCCCACGCAGCAACGGCCAAAACAGGGGACGCGCGCAGGGAAATGGCGTGGCTCGGCAGATGTAAGTGGAGTATCTGTCGAGCCGGCAACGCAAGAATCTCCTGCAAGTTGCGAGGCATCATCAATTGAGATCATGGAGATCTCTACCGTTTTAGTTGGACCCAGCACACCGTTTATTAAGACGGTGTACATCGCGGATAAGCCGTTTCGAATGCTGATTGATTCTGGGGCGTCTCATTGCATACTCAAGGATGGTGCCTTGGATACATCCCAGATGTCGATAATTCAAGTGTCTGCCCGCGGATTTGATGGTGGAGCCCAGCAACGGCTGGTTCCTGGAACCCTGGTGACCAGGGTGTACCTTTGCAACATTGATTTGATGAAGCACTTGTCAGCACCAAGCGTACGCGTCATGCTGCAGCAGGAATCGAGATCGATTTGACCCAGGAAGGGTGACAAGCTTTCGACCGGATGAGAGAGCTGTTGGCAACATCTGCCACGCTGGATTGCCACGACGTGTTTCTTCACGGATGCGTCGGACGTGGGCTGCGCTGCCATCATTACCCAAGCGAAGGAGTATGATTCGAAGCGGTCAGCTCCAGTGCATGAGCGGGGCTTTTACTGGCAGACTGTTAAACTGGACTGTCATCGAAAAGGAGGCCCTGCTCGTAGTGCTGGCTTGTGAAAAGATGGACTTCGTGTTGCTATGTTCACAAATATTTTGAATATTTTGCGACCACAGGAATTTGCTTCGCTTTTTCGCGTCGCATAAGAGTGCTAATAAACATATCAAAGGCAAACATTTCAGGTGGGCTATGAATTGGAGAAACGTTCGATACATTGTGGAGCACGTACCAGGCCCGACAACGTCCGGCCGATAGGGCCTCTAGATGGGCTGGAAATCACGCATCCGTGGTCACTGTTGATAGGGTCTAGGCTTTACGTCGAAAAGCAGAACCGGCCCGACCAAGGCTACGCCTTTGGTCGACTCCAACTTCGTCTGATCTACACTTAAGGAGCTGAACACCTTTCAAGTCGAGTATCACTCGCCGCCAGGAGCCGAGAGAGCGGATGACGGAACGACCACGTTGGATGGACGAATCGGGATGCCGCCCGAGGCTACGGAGATGATCTAACACCTGGGCATCGTTGCACACTGTGGAGCCTAACGACACCGCGGCCAACAGGCAGTGATTGCTCACCTTCGTTAACGTTTTGTTATCGACTATGGGGGGGGGGTACGGCCATGGGGCTACGTGATCGACATCAGCACTCGCAATGGCGTTCCTGAATTTGATTTTCTTACGATGGGATCAAGCTACATGGACAGCAAGTAAATCCTTGAATTGAAGGACCACGCTACACACTACTGTGGTTTAATGGCGGACACGAGTGACAGCAGAGACACAACTGAGGCGCTGTTGCCTTGGCATTCACGGTTTGGCATTCCACTCAGCTGGGTGGCGGACTGGGGAACACATTTCAAAACCTGGATTGGTGCCAAATGCAGTCGCACACTGCGTACTCAGCATATTTCATGTCAGCATACAGCCCATGGGTTAATCGATCCGTGGAGCGAGTCAATCGGTACATATTCCAGGTCATCAGGGCAATGCCGTTGGCGTACAAGATCAGTCAGAAGGCTGGGGTCGATCGGGTCCCCATGGTGCAGGCCAGTTTGAACCATACAGTCCTACCTTTGCTTGGGAACCACTTACCATTGAGGATTTTTATTGGACTCCAGAGCCCGACTCCTCTGCAAGAGTTTTATCTCTCAAACTAGAACAAGCTCTAGGCGGTCCTTGACAGGGAGGAGATTGATCTCCTCCCGGGGCTGCGCAAAAGCATCCAAGCAATTCACTGCGATGTGGAGGATCAGCGGCTTAAGCAACACCTCTTCAATCAGAAGCGCGAGCGCGGTGGAATTTGGTAAATTTCACTGTGAGCGAACTTGTTCTCCGCTCTCGAATGGACGAGAAACACGGGAACAAACCGTAAGCTACTTGGGTTGGGGCGTTTCCTGTCGTACGAGCGGACATCCATTTGGTTCAAGTGCAGCACTTAGTCACTGGTGACAAACAGGATATGAATGCATCAAGACCCAAGATGTACGCCGGCAACAGTCGGGAGGTAACCGACGAGCGGTTGGCACACGTGACAGCACAATATATCGTGCTAGCAGTCGGTAACCTGACGGATCATCGTTGGACAGTAACATCAAGGATTTCGAGATACAGGTCGGATGGAAAGGCCTACAATTGGTTGGTGATTCGTGCAAACTCTTGTCTGATATCGTGTAGTGGGTGGTGGCATGAAATCCCAACCACGACCACGCAATACAGTGAGTGAAGCTCTGTAGTTGAGCTATGGCAACATGTGTTGATAGTTAGCCACTATGTAGTGGCACAGCACGCAGTAAAGTGCATATCAAGTGTTGTGGTCCATGAGATGAGGTCACGCACTTAAAGATTATCTACTACACATGTTTGTTAGCTCGGGCTGGTATACATCATGGCGGAGAGCCACCAGGACGTTGCCTTGGAGGACGCTGTCACTGGGACGCTAGTGATACTTAGGTAGAGCAGTTTGCCGGCGTGCAAGTCTTTATAGTTCACTTTTGGTTTTACATCAAAGCCGGCAAGCGCAATACAATCGGCAAGAGACTTACGGAAGTACCAGCTTCCCCTGACTGTGTTCGCGGTTTTTCAGTGTGACCTACTACAAAGAATTCTTTAGTGTGATCAAAGTCAAGCTGACAAGATCTACGAGGAGCAACCTGACGACCGATGCACCAGCTAGCACCGCAGCGGGAGATTTGTCTACAGTGCCGATGACACTGTTCATGCCCCTCGCAGCGCCTCAACTTAAGAGCACCTCGCATGCAGCTCTCGTCCAGTGGCGCAAGCTACGCAGTGAGTACGACGACGAAGTGGCCATGCGCTGCAAGAACGACCCAGCCAAGATGGCGGAAGTTCTCATCAGTGTAAAGAAGTCGTTTGACAAGCGTCTTCTAGCTGCATGGTGTGCCTTTGAGTGGGACGTCGACGTTGCTAACGTCACCGACGATTTCATCCTGGCGAAGATTGACGAGATCATTGCGTCAGTAAAGAAATAACGCTGTTCCGGACGTCGCCGCCCTTTTTAAGGAAAATGTCGTCATGGACATAAAGGAAAGTGACGTGAAAGAGAGAGTGATGCAATTTTTCGTCCGAAGCCGTGAATTCATCGATGAACAAGGTTAGCAAGCCTTTTTTTTACTGGAAATGAAGGTGTGAGGCTTAAATGCAAGCTATTGATTGAAGCACTTGAGCCTCGCAGCCTTCGTGAAGAGGTGTCAGCCGTTGTTAAGTACCAAGCTCGGACAGCGAAAGAAGATGAAAAGGAGCCGTTCAAGCTGATACTTGAAAATGCATTTGAACAGGACCGTGACTTCCAGCGCCGCAAGCGTTCACGTGGCCGAGCCCCAAGTGAGTCGACGCGCAAGGAGAGACAGACGCAAAGCAATACCAACCAGCCTCCTGCTAAGTACCGTAAGGTCGAGCATGGCGGTAAACCAATTAGAAAGGACATCAGTGCGAGCAACAAGCAAGGCCAGAAAAAGAGTGCTGGTGAAAAGAGATAAAACCCTCCAACCGGCGGTTGTCTTAAGTGTAAAAGCAACCATTGGCTTGTTCACTGCCCGACTGCGAGCAGTGACGAGAAGAAAGAGCTTCTTCGCAAGATGCATGGCGCCGCGATAGCAAGCGTGCTAATAACGGTGCGTGAAGACTAAAGCGCATAAAGGACTGTCTCTCGAGGCATGATAAGACTGTCGTCCTTGAAGAGAGACTGTCCATGCCCTACTGCGCTGATACTGGGCCGGAAAAGAGCATCATCAGTGCTCGGAAGCTGATTGAGCTGAAAGAATTAGGAAGTTTTGCGAAAACCACCACGTTGACGTCGCCTATTATCTGTGAGACAGTCGGAAAACACAAGATTCTGGCGAGTCGCACCGTTCTACTACGGATAATGCTGCACACAGCTGCTGGGCCTGTAAGACCAGTCAAGCCGTATGAAGTGTTAGTGATTGATGGAGATGAAGAAGATTTCATCATGGGCGAAGCTATACTCCATGATCTTGGCATCAGTATTGATCGGCAGCTGGAGCAGCTGGCTGAGAAGACATCCGCGGATGATGACAGCCCAATACCAGTTGAAGACGCTTTCAAAGCGGGTTGTACACCTGATGAGGAGGTTCGCCAAGCTGTTGAAGGCATGATCGTGACAGCGATTGAGAACGGCTTTCCAGTAGACAAAGAGGACAAACTACGAACTATTGTGTATATGTACGATGTATGGAGGTTCCGACTTGGACCAGACCCACCTGGGAAGGTCCCGCCATTGGAAATTCAACTGAAGAAGGGTGCTACGCCATTTCGGTGTAAACCGAGAGTGTACCCGCCGCACATACGTAAATATCTGCAGGAGTTTGACGATGAGTTGGTCCGTCTCGGATGGGTATTCGAGAACGGCTTAAGTCGGTGGGCGTGCCCTGCTCTACCGACCAAGAAGCCAGGCAAGGACGGATTTCGCCAGACCAGTGACTATCGACCCGATAATGCGGAAACGGAGCCGATTGCGGGTGTCATGCCAATTCTTCAAGTGATAACTGAGCACGTGCGTGGAATATTTTTCTTTGGTCTTTTTGACTTTATCAAGGGCTTTTGCCAGTTGCCTCTCGCCAAAGCAAGCCAAGAAATCCTGAGCTACATGACGGATGCCAACGTCTACACATCTACGCGCGTTCCGCAAGGTTGTAGGACGCAGCCCTGCATTGCCAAAGGACAATGGAACACTGTTTCGCTAAACTGCTTTACAAGCACTTGCTTGTATGGATTGACGATCTATTACTGTATGCAGATGACGTAGATACGTATTTGGAGAAACTTGGCGAGCTGTTCTCGCTGATGAATGGGTTCGGACTTAAGCTGAGCGCAACCAAGTCCTCTCTTTTCCAGCGTTCTATCAAGTGGTGCGGGAAGATTATTGACGGCGAAGGCGTTCGCCATGACCCTGAGCGAATCACGGCATTGCGTGCCATGCCGTTACCGTCTACTGCCGAAGATTTGCAGCAGTTCCTGTGCGCGTGTAATTGGATGCGCGACAGTCTTGTAGACTATGCAGGCAATGTTAAAGCTTTGCAGACGCGCCTTGACTTGACTCTGGGAAATGGAAAACGGACTAAGCGGGTTGCAGCTCGAAGACCAGTCAGTTTTACTAAGGAAGAAACGACTGCTTTCGATAAAGTCAATTAGTGCCTCGCCGATGCTGCAATGTTGGCACATCCAAGTCCAGACGGAGTACTTTCGGTTTTCATAGATGCTTCCGACGAAGCGTGGAGTGTGATAGTGACTGACGTGGAGACATGGAGAGGAGATCAACCTGTTTGGTAGCAAAATCATCGACTTCTTCACTGTCTGAGTGGTACAGTTACAGGATCACAAGCTAACTGGAGCGTAATTGAGAAGGAGGCTTTCGCCATTGTAGCAGCATGCGACAAGCTGCCACACCTCCTTCTCCGCCCGCGTGATTTTTGACTACATTGTGTCCACATAAACCTTATTCACGTGTTTGCTCCGAGCGACACAGTGAAAAAACATATCCGTGGCAAGTCACTGAGGTGGGCAATGCGTCTTGGTGAATTTCGCTACGACATCTTCCACATCGCAGGCAAGGACAACGTATGGGCTGATATGGTAACGCGATGGGCTCGACCACCAAGTTCCCTTAGTATACGCAAAGTTCAAACCCGCGGACAACAGCAACATAATCGTCTATCACTACGGCCACTCGACGCCGAAGGCTTTGTATGGCCCGACCTAGATTCTATTTCAGATGCCCAGCACAAAATCGGGGACAAGTCTGAGATGCAGCGCCTGCAGGAAGGTGATGACGGGATTCGACGCAAGGACAATCGACTGCACATTCCAGCGGAAGCCACAAATCTGCTCCGCCGCTTGTGCATCATCGCACACTGCGGCCCTCAGGGACATCGAGGCCGGGATGCTATACTGGCACACCTAGGCCGAGGTTTTACGTGCCTTCACTTCGACAATACGTGGACAGGTTTTTGGCAAACTGCCTCCTGTGCCATCATGTAAAAGGGGGGAAGGTGGTACCAAGGCCCTGGAGTGAGACCTACCGATGCAGTGAGCGAAATCAAGCGCTACACTGGTACTTTCTCTACCTAGGTAAAACCTACGGTGACCTGCCCTATCTAATAATGCTCAACGACGATGCTAGTCACTACTGCGAGCTTGTGAATTGTGAGACCCCAACAGGTACAGCGGCAGCGGATGCGATCATGGATTGGCACAGCATATTTGGAGTGCCTAAAGACTGGATTAGTGATCAAGGGACTCACTTCAAGAATGAAGTGATCGACGAGCTGTGCAATAGGTTGAAGTGCAAGCAAATCTTTTCGCCGACCTACAGTCCATGGATTAACAGATCTGTGAAACGGGTGAATCGAGATATCCTGCAAGTTCTGCGAGTACTTTCCTAGACTAAAAACTCAACTACAGGGACTGGCCAAGGCCTATTTCTATAGTACAAGCAAATCTCAACCACACTGCCGTACCGTCGTTGGCAGGAAAGACACCGGATGAGCTGTTCACCGGACTGGATCCCCCTTCGCCTCTGAAGGCTGTATACTTGGGACCAGAGGTGGCTCCCAGTGTACAACCGACTCAAACCTCGGCCGAGATCGAGTCTAGTCTGGCTCTACTACGGGCTAGTGTCAGAGACATGCACAGGGCGGTTGCAGATGCCCGCCTCAAGCAGACACTACTGAACAAGAAAAAGGCGCGAGGTGACAACGTGGTCAACTTCAACATAGGCGATTATGTACAACGATCACGTGTGGACGAGAATGGACAGAACAAGCTACTCGTCACATGGATTGTACCCTACGCTGTCACTGAAGCACAACAGCAGAACGTTTTCAAGGTGAAGCACCTCGTTACTGGCGTAGAGCTTGACGTGCATGCCTCGCGGCTCAAGTTTTTTGCTGACAAGGACCTTGAGGTGCCTGAGGAGCTCCTGGAGCACGTGGCTGCTCATGGTATCATCCTTCGCGTGTGCGAGCTACTTCGGCATCGGTGGAACAACACGAGCCGAGCCTACGAGATCCTTGTAGCGTGGCATGGGCTGGAGGCAATAGAGGACTCATGGAAGCCTCTAGCAGCACTGCACAAAGACGTGAGTACGTTAGTGCATCAGTACGTTGCTGCAGTCAAAGACACTAAGCTTGAGCGTCACCTCAAAGCGCTAGAAGCGTCAGGAAAGCGACGCTGGATCTAATGTGTATTAGTGTGTATACCCCTCAGTATAATGGCTATACTTTCACTAAATTAAGGGTTTTCCTTGATACTGTGGTTGTCTTGGTCATTATCTGTTGGAATTACACTGTTAAGTATGCTTCAACTGCAACACGTTGAAGTTGGTCACATAGCGTGGACCAATTGATTTAGTCGAGTGATTATTCACGATGAGTTGAAATATCACTGAGTAGTAAGTTATTCGTAATACAATATGCACAAGCAAAAGGCTGAGTGGTCGAATTGGGCTTAGAGAGGGACTGTAGTGGGTGGTGGCATGAAAGCTCAACCACGACCACGCAATACAGTGAGTGAAGCTCTGTAGTTGAGCTATGGCAACATGTGTTGATAGTTAGCGACTATGTAGTGGCACAGCACGCAGTAAAGTGCATATCAAGTGCTGTGGCCCATCAGATGAGGTCACGCACCTGAAGATTATCTACTACACATGTTTGTTAGCTCGGGCTGGTATACATCGTGGCAGAAAGCCACCAGGACGTTGCCTTGCAGGACGCTGTCACTGGGACGCTAGTGATAGTTAGGTAGAGCGGTTTGTCGGCGTGCATGTCTTTATAGTTCACTTTTGGTTTTACATCAAAGCCGGCAAGCGCAATACAATCAGCAAGAGACTTACGGAAGTGCCAGCTTCCCCTGACGGTGTTCGCGTTTTTTCAGTGTGACCTACTATATATCGCCAAGGAAATTCGTGTCCTTGTGGACAAGTACATTCAGCAATCGGATGACCAGAGACTACAAGATTTCTGGTGAGCTCTGCACTCTGGTGGAGGGGAGCAGCAGGCTGGACATATCACTTCCAGTATGGGTGACACGTGTATGCCTCATAAGATATGCTGCCGGTACGACGCCGACACTCAGGAAATAAGCGGTGACGTCAAACGGCATCGGATAGTGAAGCTTAGCAGGTCGACAATCCCGGTGAAGACGACAATCTTCGCGCAGGTGTACATGTAAATTCGCCGCAGGCCGCGACTGGGATCGAACAGGACCAAGCAGCTCAACGACCTGTAGACCGAAGGACACGTTCATGTACCGCGACTGCAGGAGTCACGATGATTCCTCACAGCACTTCGAGCTGATCCATCCGTCGTCGTAGGAGCTGAGGACAGCACAGCTAGTACTGTCGGCGGTGGCTGTTGTAGCGGTGATCGAGGGGTGTATGCAGTGACTAAGTTCGGACGCTGTGGAGTGAATCCCAGATTTTTAGCTTGGATCACCGCAGCGGAACCCGACGTTTCAGACACCCAGTACTGGCGTGAGCAGCGTGCTCAGGCGCCGAGTGATGTCTTCGTAGAAACCACCAAGTGGGTATACATGAGTCTTGCGGCGCCAGGCGAGAACAATGGATGCAGATCTGTGGTGGTCTGCTATTCCAAGACGGCAACTTATGGCACCTTGATCTGTATAAGGATGTTGTATACCCTACTGCATGTTTCCTTTAATGTGGATGCATTGTACATTGTCAGCAGGCTGCCCATGACAGACTGTCTCTCATTGTGTTCATCCTGGTATGTTTGAGCTGGTTACAATCAGACTCTCGGTCTTGCCAAGTCTATCACTTTCCAATCTTCTAAGCCATCAGCACATCAATTTATTCGGCTACTACTTCCGTGTGGATTGACACCTCATTTCTGTTTTGAAGGGGTTTATATTCGGACCTGGGAGAGGCATCCAAGGGACAAACACAAGGCTGTTTTGGCCACGGTGACAGGCTCTACTAAACGGGTTGTGTCCGTGTCGAAAGCCGCGACTCGCGTTTTAAGAGCCCCGATACAGCTGCGACAGCATGAAAGCGTGCCACGGGTGAACGTTACAGGCAACAACGACAACGGGGGTGCAAACTACGTTTGCAACTTCGATGGTCAACCCGTCCAGTGCTTTAGGATGCTGCAACTGGTGTGAGCCTCGACATCTTCAACATCGATATGAATGATGGCGACATCGCAGGCTTGCATGTCAATGCTATGGCTACAGAAACGAGGATAACGGTGGGTGTAACATCATCGCTCGTGTAGACGAGTACTGTTGTGGTGGGTCAACACGTTGTACGACAGTCGTACGGTGTAGAACTCAGGGGTCCGCAAATGGTTATGGACTACGGATGGAGAGGGCAACTCTAAAGCTCCATCTGTTATGACTCGTAGTCCATAATGGAGATACGAGAGACATCATTGATGATCACCTATAGCCACACATCTTGATGTACTGCTATTGGAATGTCATACATGATATTATTACGTTGTTGTCAATGGATAGGATACACTAAGAGAAACGGGAGATAAAACTGTATATCTTTCACTTGAACTTTATATTCGAAGGATACATATTAGGTATCTAACGACTTTGCTCACGCCAATTGGTCACGCCAATAACAACCCTTGGTAGGCACTTGGCTGGTATCCTAACACCCCAGTAGTAATTAGAAGCATATCATGCATAATACTACTTCGTTGTAGGCCTCATTAAAAATTACGAGATGCTAAAACTGCACCAATATACTACAAAATTAACCAATAAGAATCGACGGAAGATGGAAAGGTGACATTAATGCAGATTAGATAGTGCAGAGGCCACCATGGCCTATGTGGACGTTTTAGATACGTGATCGAGGTTCGTGGTGTCGCATGATGCGTGTCTAATGCATGTCAATGGCTGTTATCGGCGTGACCAAATGGCGTGGCCAGAGTCGTCAGAGACTAAAAATATTGATTACCCTCCCCCCCAAGCCCATGGCTATTTGGTGCTCACCATCTTACACATACCTACACACGTTAAGGTTTACCTGAATGATGGTCACCCATACTGTACTCAAGATATCTGATAACGTGTCTGAACCCATACCTCTACCCCTAAATTTGCTATCGTGTCTTTCCCACAAAATGTGTCCACCAGATATATGGTATACTTACTATTGTGTCTATTGTACTCAAAGCCGATACAGCTCAACGTGAAGACAAATATTTGTCAATATTTAGAGGGACGAACCAGCTGGAACTACGTGAACACAACAGTATATTCAATACAAGTCAAAATCAAAGTCAGAGCCTGCATAACTACGTCATTATTTCCGCGGCATCTCTTCTGTGGTGGGGGTCCCTCACTTCCGGAATCACCGCTCGACTGCATGGAATTGTTGGCGTTACCACCGTTCTCACTGGTATGTTTCTTCGGGAAACGGGCACAAATCTTGCGCTTGTTGAGCGTATGATGAATCAAGATGCTGTTCTTCCAATGCTTATACCAGATCTTGAAGCAAGATGCTGACACACCACTCACCGAGTGCTTCATTTTATTGCAAAGGAAGATCCGAGCTTCTAAATCATTTTTAAAGCTGTTTTCAGTTTATACTCCATGCAAAAGAACGTAGTCTCACCCCCGCGTGTATCTCCATCTGCCTTGAGCACGGATCAGACCTTACAGGCGCGCTGACGGCGTTTTCGAGCTTGTGTGGCGCTGCCTTTACGCCACTCGTCGGTCTGCACACGGACGTGTTAGGCGGCTTCTCGAGCTCTAGTTGGTGTCGCCTGGAGCCCTCGGTGCCTCAGTAGCTGTTGCCAGTCTTCAGGCGGAAGCTGGCATAACTCATAGTGTAGTTGCTTAAGGTATTGGACGTGTGATGGCTTGCGCTCACCATCCCTCACCCGCCGGCTGATGAAGACATAAATGAATTGATAATCGCCCGATATTTACGACCAGGAAACAACGCCTTCTAATACTTCCTGTATCGTCTTGCTAACTTCAGCGAGTATCTATGTAGTGCATGTAGCAGACACGATTAGTCTGAATGGTAAAGCTGTCCATACACGATAATACAACTTACCTCTGGAGGCGCAGCTTGTCATGCACACCGCCCATGAAGATTTGGTTATCGTTTACCTCTCTTGGTGTCATTACTTTGCCTTCCGACGCAGTTTTTGGGTCATGTCGGACAATTCTGTCCTGTTGCGTACTTCCGCCAGTGGCAAAATATTCATTTCTTGCTTGTCGTACCACCGGATTGCATTCATCGCCGGATCATGAACGAACGTCGCCACGTCATACATCTTTCTATCAATGTCAGCCGGCCGCTTGTTTGACGCCCATCTCTCATTATTATGTTTGGTAGTAGGATCACCTCGCACAGGCCTTTCTTACTCAGCATAACCGTCCCAACGATGAAAAACGACATCGTGAGTACCTGTTTGACCAGCACCACGGACGTATAAAAACGATCTGTTACGACCGGTCGGAAGTCGGGGGGTCCAGAGGGGCCAAATACATGTTGACAATTTTGCACCACTGTGGCATGGCCGGCTTTCCCGTCGGGTGGAGTACTGTCGTCCTGTATATGTCGTTTACGGCAGTAAACTTCAAACCTGTATCAGGCTCGATAAGAATGTGTAAGCGTGTAGCAGACAGGATAACACAACTTTAAAGCAAAAAAAAAGGCGCCCTGAGGGGCGCCACAAACGTACCGGATGCAGTAAGCCGTCTGAGAGACACACAGCATGAAGAGCTTAGTCCCCCATTTGTGAGGTTTGTCTTTCGAGTACACCCCAATGTGGTTAAAGGCCGATCTAGACGGAAGCATCGTTTCGTCAAGCGCCATGACCGGAGGAGGCGTAAAGCTTCGTTGGAAAATGTTTTGCAGTACAGTAATCACATGCTGCAGCTTCCACGCGCGGTCATTAGTAGTCTCGCAGGTTGCGAGAGGTGAAAAAAAAACGATATCGCTTCATATAGTGACCGAAGCAGCCACGCGGAATGGCTCCTTCCTCAGTAGTCTTCTAGTGGCGGTCAAAATCCCCCTTGTTTGGCACAATTGTTCTGGCAATAAGCGGTCCAATAAATATGCTATACTACCTTCCCCTAATGTCAGGTGTAGGCCAATAATTGCCCCTTGATTTGTTCCAGCGACTTAACTTCAATGCTGCTGTCCTTCTGGTGCTTGGCGAGTTGTTTAGGATGCTGGGCGGCCACACGCAGATCTAATTTTAGAATGAAATCGTCACCACGTGCTCCAGCGATGAATCTCCAAAGTTGGGGAGGTGCAAACAAGAAGAGCGATCCCAATGCGGTCGAAGCAGCAGATAGAGCTTCTGTAGTAGGTCCATGTTCACCGTTGTAAATATTGGGATAATTCTCAGCTAGCCAAGCATCAAGACGTGCGTGGTATGGCTTCTCCATGTAGAGTATAGATGTTTGAGAATCGGGTCCACTCCATCCATTAAACTTATGATCCTTTAGCACATCATCGTGTATGCTGCCGCGCGCAAGCGCTCCCACACCACAAATTGTCTCCAGTAGAGATGGCTCGAAATATATGTCTGATGCAGATCTAGAACCCATCAAAATAGTATCAGCCTCTCCGAAGCCTAGGTCCTCGTCATCATCGTTATTTGACATACTGTCGTTGTCACCGTCGCAGTCTAATCTTGCAAGGCTGCTGGATGATCGTAGCCAGCGCGTTTTGGGTCAAATACAATGAATGCACAATACGTATCAGTAATGAGTACCCTTAACGTGTATATACACAATAAGCTTACCCAAGGTCATCGTTGGCGTTTCGGCAACACTGTCCGTAAAATGCCGTTCATTGATTGAAGTCTGTCGCTATCCTCAGCTTTTGGGCAGGCATATTCCGATCCCGTTGCACTGTGCAGCGGCACTAAATTCAGCATTCAAACTACGCGTGGGGTACACGTCTGCAGCAAACCTCTCAGCGCTCGTACTCCGGTTTATTGGGCTGTCGACGAGAGCAGTACCTATCCCAGACACGATAGAATATGAATCGCAACAGGGAGGTACATTATAGAAACTACCCATACCTTGGCTGCTGGATGGACTATTCGAGGCCGAAGCGTGTGATGCTTCAACGATAGCGTCGGTAGTTGCAGCAGCCTGGTGTGTTTCTACACCCAAATCGTCATACACCGGGGCTCAATGCAAGAGCTTCATATTTGAAGCTAGACATAATAGAATCAGAATCAGCACGTTTACACATAACAAAGAAGTTATCACCTCGAGTACTGATTTCAGCTTACGTGTGACGCTTCACCATTCAAAGTGGCAGTATCCGCCGGGTCTGTACCAAGGTTGAGAGGTCCGCCACCTTTCACAGACACGATTGCGTTAGAGTACATACATACACTATAAGGTTCAACATATCACTTTCAATTCGACACGATTTGAGGCCGTTCGCTCTGAAAAGTAGGCTGGGGCGCTGCTTTGGCGTTGTACTTTGCCACGGCCGCTTTCCTCATCCTCTCTAGTCAAAGACAACTCATCCTCTCTAGTCAAAGACAATATTTAGATTCCGCACGATGACAATGAAATTCGATAGAAACTTAATTAAGCAACACGGTCCAATGTGTCATCGGCTACGCCTCCCCGACGAAAAATTCCACACCACGCATGTCCTTCTTCGTCTTTCCCGGCATAAGATACGTGTAGTCGTTTGACAAGCACGTAGGGGCCTTTGATTATCATCCTTCCCGCAAAAGCTCACGTCATCGAGCTCTGAATCCGGACATCTCTGATGCAGCGAGGTAAATTCTCGAATGGTGTAGAAATCGGTTGCGCGGGATTCCGCCTGGAATCCTCTACAGTACTGCACCCCGTTTTCGCGGGGGTGGACCATATAGGATTTGCAAATCAATCAGATTTTAGGAGACAAACAAAAGTTCATTTGGATTCAGGAGCATCACATCCGGAAGTTTATCAAAGGTCCAAGGGCGCGAAAACGGGGTGCAGTACTGTATGATGATTTATGTGACATACATCAAAACCTGTACCATGTAAATTTCCAGAAATATAAAGATAAAGCCACACGCACATCTATGTAATGCCGTGCGGAAAGATTAGGAATATACCTACCTATTCTTAATTTGAAATTGGTAAGGAACTTACAAATATTAGGCTTAAAAAGCTTAGCGAATTTTAGACACGTTAAGCTTTTGCAGAATCGTGTCTCATAGAGGCTCTCGGGCTTGGTGGTGGTGGTGGTGGGGGGGGGGGTTAAGCTTTTGTTTAACAGGGGTACTAATATGTGCAGGGCTTCTAATCGGTGAAATCCTTTAGTTTTCAAAAAGGTAATTTAAAATTTACGGTTTGATCGGCAAACCGCTACCGTGAAACCTGTCCTAAATGACCCTTAAGAAACCTGATATCCTGTTGTACCTGATATATTTCAGGTCCACCAAGTCAGTTCCCAGAGATTACTATGGAGTAAACTTGAAACTGCTCAAATGACAAACCTGATACGAAATTTTGAGGGCGGCAACTCAGAAAACCTTGTAATTAATTTGACGTTAGGAGCCAGCAACCAGTAGCCTTGAAATTATTTGTATCGTTCTTCGACCGCATCCAGAGCATATACGATTTGTATGTGCTCTCGATTCAGGCAAAGTCAGCAACTTAAAATACGTATGTACCAGAAATTATAACTAGTCTGGACTAAAGTTTAGTCTGGCACAATGGTATACATGTACCAAGAAGTTTCTCCCTCACAAAAAGACAGTAGTCCATCTGAATTCTATCGCTGAAAATGATCATCATTTTATGTGACTTTTAGAGAGTGCGATAATTCATTGCATTGTCACAAGTAACCCGGATATGGAGTCGAAATTAGTGGCGGTCTACATATGAATACATGTAACTGCGGCTCATTTAGATGAAGAAGCATTGAATGACCTGGTGTTTTTATAGCTTAACAAACGATTGCTTATCCATGAGCATAAATCCAAATACACAGCATCAGTATGATATGCCTGTGAGCCTTCACGTTAGGCCTTGAAACGCACAGCGAAGTACATTTATGCCTCTCTAAGCCGGCATGCTCCCTCACTTCGTTTATATACGTTGATATGGGCGCTTTATACAGACTCTCTAACTTTAACAATGACTTTTTTACTGGAGACGACCTGAGTAACATGATATGCTGCTATACTTGATAGAGGAGTCCTTCACGGGTCATATCAGGTAGGAAATGTCATACTGTAAATGGTTTTTGGAAGGAGAGTGGCTGGAGAGCCCAACTGAGGTCGTCAAATCGTCGATCAGATCATTACCCTACCCCACTAGTTCATCCGTCCGGCGTATAGTGTATATTACGATCTCCCCTCCTCACCATTAATTCATCGGTGGGGAGTCGCGCAGGAATACGAGCCATGGAGAGCGACCGCGACTGCGGCGTAGCGGCAGCATGCGATCAACGCGTCACGACGGTAACACGCCCTGCATCGCGCGACTTACGGGCCAAAGCAGTCGGGAACGTTAAAGCAGTCGGGAACCAGCCTGCCAAGAACTTGCGCGTCAAGGAGGTCTTGCGACCCCCCGTGTCATCCAGCGACGAAGTCAGCGAAAATTTGGATGAGTGTTCACTTAACAACAGCGACGAGGAGTGGGTGGGAACATCACCAGATGCCTCCGGTGCTGTAAGCTGCGGGAGCCGGTCGAAACAAGTTCGTTATGGAACGTCGGCGTCACCTCCGACCGCAGCAATTGACTCAAGTGAGGAATCGGATTGGATTCAAGCGGCCCCTCCGCGCAGATATGCGTTTGAGTCATGGGGCGACTTGGAGGAGTTTCTTAAATCATACGGGGCCGAAACATACCAGGTAAGATGCTATTACTTGTTATAAATAGCTGTGGAGACGGCGTGGCTACCAAACTTGAATATATGCATTGATGTTGGTCATATGTAGAGCTTTCG
>NW_003303739.1:277235-316252 GCF_000142945.1 Phytophthora infestans T30-4 | reverse complement strand
AAAAAATTATGGCTGTGAGTGCGCCCACCCAGTTCCCCCTCGTGGTGGAGAGGGAGTAGTGCTTAGGACGGAACAATGGGTAGCTACGGGGGGGCGGGGCGGGGACAAAAAGACACAGAAAAGGGGGAGGGGCGCGGCGCCCCGCCACCTTTTCATTTTGTTGCGGCGGGTGCGCACGAGGTTGCTGCAGTTTGTTCACACTCTGCGTACGAGTTGGTTTGTTTGTGGTGGGGTGGGGCTAACAGAACATAAATATATCTTCGGGTGCAAAAACAACTCTGCCGCATGGAAAATACTTCTCCTCTCTCAAAGAGCATATATTTTAAAGAAAATGCGGCTGGGGCGCAAAGACCCGCTCCCCCTTGTTTTTTTATATATACACACGCGCAAACTAGAACTGCGTACGAACCTGAGGTGTTTTTTACGGTGGACGAACTCCGAAAGGCGGGGGCCAAAAAGAAGAGCATATTGGCCTACATCCACGACCACTCCGCGTGCGAGCCGACCAAAAAAGATGTACATAATCTCGTTGCCAAACTTAAGAAAGAAGCGCACACCGCTCCCACAAGCGCGAAGCGGCTGAAGCGATGGATGATCGAGTTTACCGAGGAGCCTGGTAACGTTGGTCGTATCTTTGTTGATAAAGTGCAAGACAAGGTATGATATTGCCGCATTTTTGTCATGATATTTGGGGACGGTACTGACTTTTATCCACATTTAGAGAATCGCCACATGCATTACACTGCAAACCAAGCATATGCGTGCTCTTTTCGACAAGTTTCCGGAGGTCCTGATGATTGATGCCACTCACGGCACGAATGCATCCAAGTATAAAGTTTTTTCGATCATGGCCCACGATGCTTTTGGCAAGGGTCAATTTGTACAGCATGCTGTGGTTCAAAATGAACGCCGTAATACTTTATTGACGGCCCTGGAGGAGTTCAAGCGCAACAATCCGGTGTGGATTCGTATCAAATGCATACTGATCGATAAAGATTTCACGGAGATGTCTGTGCTCAAAGTGGTCTTCCCGGAAGCGATTGTGTTGCTGTGTCAGTTTCACGTTTTGAAGTATCTGCGCGAGGAAATTGCCTCAGCACAATACGGGTTTACTTCTTGGCAGAAGCAGCAGCCGCAAGGGCTCGTGAATCTGTTGGTTTACGCAAAGACGGAGCGCGAATATGAACGGTTTCGAAAGTACTTGCGCCATATAATGACAATTGGACGTGGAAGTGTAACTCGTACTGAGTTGGGTGCTGGATCTACTGAGTTGGGTGCTGGATCGACTGAGTTGGGTGATCGAGGCACCGGTACGGCAGAAGATGCCCAGGATGCTTTCGAGGCCTATTCTCAAAGAATTGGGACTCCTGTCGTTATATGTGGTGCTCATTTGAACGTCAAAATGCCGTGACGATGGGTAATAACACAAATAACCGTATTAAAGCCTCATGGAAGCAGGTGAAAGAGCTCGTGAATGGATACATGGGGGTTGACGAGTGCATAGCGGCCATAATGTGTTACCAAGCGCAATCAGAGAGGAAATTTATGGACGCATTGTACAATCTGAAGCTAGTGCATAATCCGAAGTACGATAGAGAGATGCAATTTCGATCCAACTTGGTGAGCGAGCACGCGTGTGAGCTCGTTTACGACCAGTACGTGTACGCTATTACGCGTGCCAACTACAGTTTCTATGAGCCGGTACCTGATGTTATTATGATCCAGAACCTCTCAGAAGAGGAAGAAGCTCTCGACGAGCCCAGATCGGAGTATTCTGTCACGAAGCGAAATTGGTCATGTTCCTGCCTGCTCATGACTTCGCGGTTGCTACCCTGTCGTCACGTGTTTTTTGTTCGCAAGGCTCTTAGCTGCGAAAATATCCTTTCCACGCAGCTGTTGAATCCAAGGTGGTTGTTGGCATCGTTGCGTTCGGATAGTGCATTTGAAGTGGTTACAAGCGAGCCGTTCTCCATTGGCCGAGTGTTGCCGGAAGCGAGTACTGTTTGGGACAGCAACCGCAAATTTCGAGAAGCCCATCTCGTCGCGACCACAATTAGTGAACATATGAGCGGTATGGGAATGATTGAGTATAAGTTGGCAATGGAAGCTCTACGCAGCGTGGCCACGCTGTTCAAGCATGGTGAATTTGATGCTATTCCTGCCGCTGATCCTGTTCATGATAAATCTGCACCTATTGGAAATCGCGAGGAGTTTTCAAGGGATAATTGTTCAGCTGGAACGAACTCTAACACTCATGTGGATCCTGCGTCTCGCTCGAGTAGCGAGGTGGCCCAGCCGGACACGGAGTGGGTTCAATCGGGCACGGAGCTGACTCAGTTGGTTCAGTCGGGCACGGAGTTGACGCAGTCGGTCCAGTTGGCACTGCGTCGACTCAGTCGGCTCCATCAGGTGCAGAGGTGGTCAAGGTGGCTAACAGCGTCAACCTCGATGAAGGCGAAGCCGAATTCGATCTTCAAAGTCCACCAAAAGCAAAAGGCCGCCCAAAACAGAAACCTAAGGCTGTAAAAGCTAAACGAAAACTACATATTGCGATGGTTCAAGAGGATCTCGAGATGCACGATAAGCAACTCAACCTAATTTCGGCATTCGAGCTTCTCTCTGACAATGTAACTTTGGACTCGGCCCAAGAGAACATACTCATGTTTAAGCTCTTCGTCTTCGCGACGAAACCGAAGCCGCCAATCGCGCACGACTTGAGGAAGCTTCCAGCTACGAAGCCGTTGATGCGGCCTGATGAAATAGTTAGAATCTTTCCGATGGATCTAATAAGGAAGTGCGGGGCTAAAGTGTCAGCGTTTCAGCGAAAGAATCGTGGCATTCGCGAGCTGGACATTGCTCTAGAAATAGTAGGAGTTGGAGTATTCGTCAACCCAACGATCAAGCTCATGAAAAAGTGGCACGTTGCAGCAGCAGCATTCAGAAGGATCGCCCGCGCGCTGGCATGGATAGAGAAACTGGATCTGTCTAATTGCGGTAATGCCAGCTATTCAATCGAGGAAGACCCCGTCCTGCCGTCAAAGCTGAGACAGATTGAAGTTTTGACCTCACAGGTATGAACCAGTGTGTAATCGAGAGTATGATGGTAAACTAACTACGTCTGTGTAGATGGATGTGCTAGCATTGGCAGGTAAAGAGCTGATAACGGACGAGGTAATGTACAAAATACTGGCCAAACTGTTTGGTTGTAAGCCCAATATTGCCGTTTTCGACTCTTCGACACTGGGAATCGTTGTGGACGGAAGCGTGAACACCTCCAGCGAAATCATTCGAGAGGCGTTATCTGGGCTGACGACGGAGAAGGTGTTGATTCCAGTGAATTGCAACGGTAACCACTGGTGTGCTATTATGATGGACCTCGAGGGTGGAGTCATTTACGTGTACGATTCGAGTTCTTCTTCGTACGTCGTCAACGTACGTGCCGTAGCGCAGACGATGGTAGTGCTACTGCCTCCAGGTGCACAGAAAGCGTTTCGGGTGAGAGTCTTCGACGCAGGACTCGGGGTTCAGACTGACAGCTACAACTGCGGAATCTACGCCTTGCTTGCTTTTTTTTAAATGTTTTGTGGCGCAGAACCACTAGGTCACGTGGACAAAAAGATGCTGCAGTGCCTGCGTTACCGCTATCTTTGTACGTGTCTGTAGAGGCAGCGCAGACGAATGAATATCGCTAACTCTCAATATATTTTGGCCTTCTCACATGTTATCTTAAAGTTGATACGACTGATTTCTATCAAGCTTGAATTCCATGATAACGCTGAAATGCAGTCGCGGCGCCGAGACCACGTGGACGCTGAGAGATCCAGCTCCAACACATCGCTCTATTCGGCTATACGTATACACGAGGAGCTGGCTCGATTTAGAAGGCTTCCACTTGGGCTGGATTGGGCTCAGGTTGGGCTCGTTTGGTCTCGGTTTGGTCGCGGTTTGGGGCGAGTTGGGGCAAATGCCCCGTCTCATAATATCCAGTTGGGCTCTCCAGCACGTGCCTTTTGGAAGGCGCAATCCTAAAGTCTGGACCAGTGGTCCAGGACCAGACGGGTCGCGATCCCATATCATGGCATAATCAAAAAGGACGTGGTGACAATTTGACAAGACAGCTACGGTAAGGTCTTTACAAAGGATGAGTCAAACGACAGCTACACGTTTACGAAACCAACTACAATAGCAGTATTTAACTTGGTGTACAGTATCCCAGTAGCTAAAACGAAAGACTTGTGCTTCAGCGGCAAAACTTGCTGTTTTGCACTTGACGCCGAAGGCGTGTGCTGTCGCAGTCGCAGGACCGTCTATGAGATCGTGTGATCAGATGATAGTGTATACCTTTATGAGCAGTAACATGGTACCTCTTGAAAAGTACCTCGGAAGACCAGACAGAAAACACTGACGAGCTTTGAAGACAATGTCTTCAACACATCGGAAGTTGCTAGCTTGTTTACGATTTACTGGTTGGTTTTCCTGCATTTTTGTAATTTGTGCGTCAACTGATGTAATAGACACTAAATATTGTGTACCATTATAAGATACTTCGAAGTATTTTTTAATTCGGCGCAGGCTTTGATGTATTGCAGTAATACAGGCAAATTTCGGTAGTACTCCTGGAGGGAGGTACATGAGACGAAGACACTTCTGCTTCTGGAGAGGGATCGGCAGCAACACCATCCCATATTTATCCGAACGCAAGATAGTAGATCATGCTTTGCCGGTAGACGAGGTTTCTCTAGCCGCGCCGTAGTCTTCAGACTTCACTTTGCTTTTGGACCTCAGTTTGTCTTCGAAGCCCTGACAGATTAAAGCATGCGGTTTTTAGTGTGGGTCTTCTTTGTGGGCCTGGTAACCTTCGTTTCCGGTACCCATGCTATCTCTAAGCTCGCCAACTCGAATGAGCCCCAATCTACACAGTTAACGATGAAGGACATTGACACATTGACCCGTCTTTTTTTCGTCGAGGACGGTGATGCCGCCAAGCGATTCCTGCGAAGCAACGCAAATCAAGATTTGACGACAGCTAACGACGATTCGGATGTCAAGGAGGAGGAGAGAGGACTTCTCCCGTCGAAGGTTACAAACTTGATCTCGAAGGCGAAGAACGGCTGGGCTAAGTGGAAGGCGAACGCGTTGGAGAAGGCTTTTCAGCATATGATGAAGCAGGGAGAAACCCCCACGTCATTAGCAAAGCGTTTGGAGATTGGAGGAGCTGCCGAACTCAGATACGAGAAGGTCTACGAGAAATATACGGCCTGGTGGATCAACTATCACACCGTTGCCGGAACTTAAACTCGAGGTATCGGTAGTACTACGACTTAGTAGTATGTCTCATTGCAATGAATGATGTTGGAAAATGCACTCACGCTTTTGCGCATGAGTCTTGAGAATATGTTCCTGCAAGTCTGAACCGTATGCCATCCAATTTTCCTGTTTGCACGAACCAGTACTTTTAAATACTACTACAGTTTAAGAAGTACTATCGTGCGTTTTACCCTCCCGTTGTAATCCCTAGTCCCGCCGACAGAATTAAAATTTCTCCATCTCACCTCTCCCGTGTAATATGTAAGGCAAAACCACAAAAAAACTACTTTTCCGAGGTGTTTAACTATGGGAAATTCACTACGTCCGAAGTAGTCAAGCAAGGGCAATTGCCGCTTGCGCCCTTCCTCTTGCTTAGCCCTCTCTCTCTCTCTTTGCATCGTATCAAGACCTTGCACATTTTCATCCGACACGTCCGTTTAGTCTACTCGAATAAGCAGTTTTGCGCTGCTCCTTTATATCCACATGATCGAGCTCTTCATTATCACGATGTGGCCAACCGGGAAACGCTGACCATCGGTGGTATGTTCGCCTGGCATCTTGGCGGCTCTAGCTCAATTGATGAATGAGGGAGAAGCCGGGAGCAGGGGCTCGGAGCAACCGACGATACATAGCGGTATTCGGATACAGCGCTACGTATTCGACGTATCAAGATCAGGAATAACTAGGAATATATGATGTACCTAAGTATCAAAATGAATGATAGATATTGATAATAACGTAATGAGTGCTATGGTATTAAATACACTTTTGAAGCTGCCTGGTTGGACATCGTTAGATTAGATTAAATACACATATTTTCCTGCGTAGCTACAAAAGCTTGTTCTTCCCAGCAGCGATGTCACATGAGTGCAGCTAGCCTTCGATCGGAGTTATGAAAGCCGTACGTTCATGTCTAAGATAAATTTTCTATTTTGTTATTTTATACTTAAGTACAGCTAACGCCTGGACGAGTCTTCATCAAGTCATTTGAGCTCTGCATACCTGCATTGCTGGTTCTATTCTTACCAGCCAGGCCTCTTGCGTAGGGCCTACAAAAGAGAAAATTACCAGCGAAAAATCGCAATTCGGACTGTATTGTCTACACCGGTACAAACGTGTTCCGACCTTGCGTAGGACTTGAGGCTGCCAAAGATTAAATCTTTATCAAATCTTTGGTATAGCCCTACCATCTCCTTCTCAGGACGAGCCTCTTAAGGTCCAATTGGGGAAAGGCACAATACAACAAATTTGGGGGGGGGGCTTCAGACATCACACAGGTTTGTCTCATTTCTTGTCTAATCCTTCTCGAACGATGACGCTTTAAAAATCGTCGACGAGCTCATCGCTTGCCTCTCATCCGTGAAAAGCCTCATCGATTGTCTTTCCTAATACTAACCGATTTTAATTTTTGTCTAAGGATCATTCGTTTTGTTGGAACTTACTCCTCAATGCGGATGTGGACACTGCTTGCAGGATCGCTGTGCCTTTTGATCTACAGTATCGTGTTTAGCTAACACCAGCGTACATATCCGCGACCTCGTCAACTTGCTCCTTATATTGACTAATATTTACATGTGTCTTATGCGCTCACACTCTCCTTCACAATGAATGACCCCAGCCGTCACGTTTGTCGCCTGCCAGTAAAACTATGGAACAGGGCACAATGGCAGCTTTGTTCATTTCTGTTGAAGTCATTCTTCAGACTCGTCCCTTTCCAGCCGCTAAGATCGTGCGCCTCCTTCATAAAGTATAGTAAACAAATCTAAGCCATTTCAATTTAAAAGGAGGTTTTTTTAGAAACTGTTATTAGCACAACAAATTCCATTCATCTGTACATTATGCTTACAGAGTGACTATCTCGAAAATTAAAGTGACTAGCTGAAAATATATACTCATGGCAGGGTGACACTAACGCTATGAGCAAATACGAGTTTTTCATTTTTATCGGCAATAGGTGTTTGTTCCTATCTAGGCGCTCCAATCGACGCCGTAAATTGGCACACTATTGTTTCTACAATTAAAAACAATGGAGTGCCCCGTTTGGAAAGTAACACATTTTTTTTCGAGCCATAAAATGTTTCAGTTTTTTTGCTAGAGATTCTACGTGATATTATTAGCTGTCAATTACAGCTGAAATTGTGGCCACAAAGATTCATTTCATTGAGGATTTTGGGTACCATTAGGTTTTTTTTATCGCAGTATCTTCAATTTTTAGCGATATTCGGGTATCACCGTGTTCCGCACACATTTTCCAGTACGTTGTGAAAGCTAATTGCTCTACTACTTAATGGAACCTCATGAGTGATATTGGGGACGAGCCGAGCCGAAGCCCGGATTCCCGATTTGTACATGAAATATGGAGTTTGATGTCTTCGCGAGCCAGCTTCTATTAAAAATTCGGCTCCCTTAGAGCCGGGCCGCTTCTTTCCAACAGGGTACACGTAAAACCGATCGCATGGCCATTATGTATGGAATTGCGAAGAATGAGACGACAGCCAAAGTAGTCAAAGGAAATTACAAGTGAAAAGCTCAAACTTCTATTTCCTGTTACTTTTAGTGTCTCCTTTTCATTGGCAACGTTATGCTATCGCAGCTCACCTGCCGAAAACATTGAGAATGTGTGTCTATTTGCGGTCGTCAATGATGCCTCTCCCTCACACAATAGGGGCTTTCAGACAGCCCGGCAATGCTATCAAATACTATAAAATAAATCCTCTGAGTTAGCATCCTGACAACAGGTCAGACTGGGCTGTATTCGTATACATTATTGTTTTTGCTTTAGGCGAACTGGAAGCAGCTCGATTTTTATCTAGCACCACTCTTTACTTTTCGCTGATAGCTCAATGAGCTAAGCTCATGCGATAAGTGTAGAAGCGTGCAGCGATTCTATTCACCTCCGAACCAGCCACGCCTTTTTGTTCAAAAAATCTTCTGACATCTTCGGGGGACATCTTTTCCTTCTTCCACTTCGAAAACGCAGTCGCGAACAGGTATTCGTATCTCTTAAACTTCTGGAACCAAATATCTGCCATAATTTTCTTCTTCGCAGCTTCTTCTGCCTTTTGTGCAGCTTTCAATGCATGTGCTTTTCTTGAAGCACTTGTGCCCGGGATCAATTTTGTTAACGACCCAAAATTCAGGAGCCTCTCTTCCTCGTCACCAGGCATTCCCCCATTCAACCGAAGAAACCGATTTTGCTCTGGTAAGCTTTCGTCAACGTCTTGGATAGCAGTTCTACAGACGGCGCCACTATGAGCAATCAGTGGAAGCATCAACAGAAGCGTAGAGAGACGCATAGGGCTGCAGAAGCTGGGGGGAGGGGGGGGGTCGGTGCCTTTGTGGGAGAATTGCACAATGAAGGAGGTTGTATTCTCATAAGTTGGCTAACTCGATTACGGCTATAAATGATGACGAGCTGCAAATCGTTAGAGATTCAAGGGTACGACGTCGTCGTGATGAAGAACAGCGGAACAGCGTACCGGTACATGCACATGTATTCGTATTCTACTGAGTATGCACCCTCGCCCGCAGTCCTGGGAAAACTACGGAGCTCGAGGTACTAAAATTTAGAAATAGGGCTATTTGGTGTACTCAAATAGGTGCTCCAAAGGTACCCTCACAGAATTGCAAAAAATGTCGCTAACTGGGCTAAGAGAACAAAAAATGTATTGTATATCACGTCTCCATATTACGACTGAGCTTTGCTCGGTGGCATAAAGTAATTTAATACATCGATCACCCTAAATGAGACGACAAATGCCCAGTCTACAGCAAGTGTAGGCGTTTTTGAATGTGATCTCCGATGCGAGTGAGACCAACAAATTATACGTAGACACATGAAAAGTTAATTGTGTTGACGAAAGTGCTTGTTTCGCTGAGTCGGAAGTAGCCATGAACTCGTTTTGGAGTTCATATTGAAATAGTGTGTCTATAAAATTAAATCTCCTTCCAATTCGCTATGGGACAAGCCAGCTTTTACAAGCGCTTCGCGCGTATATATCTAGAGTTATGTAGGCGATCTAAACATTTCCATTGTAGGTTTCGGTTTTGCAATTGGTGTTTGCTCAGTGGATAATGTTAATAAGGGTTAAAAGTGCTTGTCAGAAAGCATCGGCAGTAGCACGTATGAATAGTATTACCCGGTTCTTCTGCGCCTGACCACTCCAATGACGCAAAGTGCTGATCAACTACAGCATAGCAAGTGCTGCACACCCGCATAGACTGGTAAGACACACAAAATATCAAGGAACCACTCTATTGCCTACGAAGGTTCCGTGGACGAGATGTGGCACAGTGCCACATCTCGTCACTGGTAATGTGCTTTCAGGCTAAATTTACATTTTCGGGGCTATTGCCCGCAAATCGCCCAAGTGCTTTGATTGGTCAAAAGCCAGATTTGCATCACGATCACCATTCTTCAAATTGCCACCCCTGATTTGCCGCGCTTCCGAAGAGGTTAAGTCGACCGTGTCACTTATGTTTCCGTTCTCTAGCTAGCAGAATGCGTACGTCTACATGCTACAGATCTACCTGCCTGTCATTCCCATTGCCGTTTAGCGTCCGGAATGGAAGACGCCGTTATTCGACAGCATCCCCACCCGAATACAGTTTTTCACTGTCTCTACGATTTTTACTGTCTCGGATTCTCGCGCTCACAGCTTGCCCACATTTATCAAAAGAATGTTAAGACCATCGGAAATTGGATTAATGTGTACGAGCGGACAGGGACGTACCAGCGGGTAGACGCAAATGCTATTCGAAAATTCACAACTGCTCATCGGGAGTGGCTGTGTAATTACTGCGCAGTCCACCCCTTAGCTTATCTGGATGAGGCCCGTGATGCATTCGTTCGTGCACACCAACTGAGCATTTCTAGATCATCCGTGTGGCAGAATATTTACGATGGGGCCTTACAAGAAAAGTTCTCGAACGGAGGGCTATGCACATCAAAGAAATTGATGTGTTCCGGTTTGTAGAAGAGCTCAGTCATGTCAACTGGTTCTACCGCAACCTTGTCTTTCTCGACGAAGTTTTTTTTGACAACCGGGGCATGATCAGAAAGCGAGGATACTCGCTAAGAGGGCAAACAATAGCAATACGCGGAGATTTCCAGCGTAAACCAAGAGTATCGATGCTGGCGTTCATGTGTGTTACCGGTATTCTCGATTACTATAACTGCGATGGAACTTTTGATCGCGTGCAGTTCTTCAACTACTGTCGTGATTTTGCTTACTCAGAGCGGGGGCATGTACGCCAGTATCCTGGTTCAAACTCTGTCTGGATAATGGACGGTGCCTCAATTCATCGTGATCCTGAAATCATCCACTTCCTACGGAGCATTGGAATCGTACCAATATTTTTGCCTGCTTACTGTTCATTTTTCAACCCAATCGAATTCATGTTCGGATACATCAAGCAGTCTTTTAAAAGACACTATAATGAGTCAAGCAGCAATGATCTTTTACCATTCGTGGTAGAAACGTTCGATCGATTCATTGGCTTCGACATGGCCAAGGTATTGGAGCATTGCGGCTGGAAACGGGAAGGATATTTGGACCCTAGTGGGTCACTGGAAAAGGAAACACGACAGTGACACTTTTCTGAGAACAGCGAATTGCAAGCAAACGAAGGAAGTGAAGCGCTAGATTTTACGACAAGAGAGCTGGTCGAAATGTCTGAATGCTAAGAGAAAAATAAATTTCCAGCTTCGAATTTACTCTTGGTGCTCAGTATCCTCAATATTTTATTTATTGTAGAGGTCGGATCAAGGACATCACCAGCATCAGAAAGAGGGATATCAGCTAGAAATCCCTCGATTGTGGATTTACGCACTTCCAATGCGGCCTTTGGTTTTCTAAGCGGCGCCCGTATGCTTCCCATCCCTTTCGGAGATCTGCGTTATCAGCTAGAGCAGCTTCGATCGTGTCTAGTGCCACACGTGTCAACCTAGTCAGATTCACCAGGTGTTCGTGGACTTGCCCGTCGGAAGGACTTAGATAACGTTCCAGTCTAGAAGGTGGGTTGTCCAGCAAAGCAGCACCCAGGTAGAGCGGTCCAAGTTACGCATTATTTCGTCGGCCCACATTCTCCATACTGGCGCACTTGCTTGGTATGTGTTTCCCCAAATTTCTTGCAATCGCCCCACTATCTCACGAACAGATATCCCTGCTGCAGCACCAGAACGATCGGTGTGCTGCGGGCGAATGCATGCCTGCATAAACTCGTCCAGAACTCGCGCGTTGGGGATCCCCAGCCCGTATTCATATATCATCAATGTTACAGTGTTCCCACGTTACGATATGGTCCACCGGTTCCAGAGCTCTGGTGTCTTAGCTGACGGAACGATACGGCTGTTAGCTTTGAACTGCATTACACTGCTCCATGATGTTTCGTCAGGGCGTTCAACTGACCAAACATCATCGATGTTTTTAGCTTGTCCTTTGACGTGGCAGCTAAACTTCTCCCATAACTTGTGCATGATCTCACTAAAAGAAGCACCATTAGCAGCAAAAATGTCCAGCTGCTTGCCGGACGAATCGCGTTGACCGACTGGAGTCTTGACAATCCCTTGGACTACCAGCTGCAATCGATGCTGGTCGGCGTTTCCGGTCGAAGCATCTAATGATACACGAGCCCACTGGCCTCGAAAGATATCTGAAGCTTGGGGCGCTTGCGGAGGAGTTACCTCACGCAGAGGGTACGGTGAAACACGAACCGTTAAGGGCGAAATCGAGGATACTGCAGTTCGCGAAATAGGCTCGTTTCGGGGCGGAGAAAGCCTATACTCTGATAAGGCGTCGTGCCCGACACTCGAGCTTGGTCCTGTAGCAAAGCTGCGATCTTCAACGCCCTCAATCATATTGCTGATTGGGGCAGGTCGCCATATTATTCTTATTGAGATGCATGAAAAATGCTATTACGTAGATTGCGCGATTGCTTGTTGGTTGATTCGAAGAACCGCGCACGGAAATTTTAAGTAGAAACCACAATACCTATACGGAGAGAAGGTATGGCATACAACGTTGCCGCAGCGTCGACCCGAAGCGCATTGCATTTTATTGAATAGTCGCCCCCAATTCATAAAAAAAATGAATGGAATTAATGCAGCTTGAAAAAAGATCGAAAATTTGCTTTGGCGTACCAGTAGGATTAAGTGATGGCTGTGGGGAAGCCTCGTCAATGGACAAGCTCTCGGCGAGGCTTCCCCACCAACAAAAATATCATATGATATTTCTGATAATAATAGTACTACTTTTGATTTTAAATATCAGTAGTAAGTCAGTTTTTTTAAAAGCTAACTTAATTTTTTAATACTAACGGAGAGTTAAAAAAAGGAGATAATATTGTGCATTTCTGTGCTTTTTGTCCTTTTTACTTAGCCTGATGCTCGATTTATCTTTGAAGAGGTCGTTTTATTAATTCGAGGTCTTTAAAATGTACAACTAGAGCGGCTGATAAATCGGGCTACGGCAGCCAAATCGGCCGCTAGGGATCGATCAACCACCAAAGCCACATCGATATACGGGAAATCGACCCTTTTTGCCGTTTTGAAATGGTAATTCGATCACAGATAAAATAAAACGAAGCCTGCCTCTTCCCATTGTCTCGTCCACATCGTGCGTCTCATAAACCTGTAGCCTGTGACGCTAGATTTATGCGCTCAGCAGTGCCAATACACCACATTAATCTTGTCGTTACCCTCACAATTGTCTCCGACTCCATTTCCCTCAGTAATACTTCAGCTAGTCGAGCGTTACCGGCATATGCTTGGTGGACTAATACCGATTAAGCAATCTTAAAAATATAATATCGTGTTGAGTAGTGATTTAACAATATAATATTGTCTCAGAATAAAACACTAACAGGCCCTTAAGTAATATTTTTATATTAACTGGTCTACCTGGTGATATATCACTACAGTATATTAACTTTAATGATTTTGGAGCTACCATTAGCCCCTGTTCCCCACAACCATCACCGCCACGTCGGTAAGGCGTGCAAAACGATTAGCTCTTTTGATAATTATATTGTAATACGATTGGGCAGTGCCATTACGCGGGGATCGAATTTTAACCAGACAGCTCAATGTAAACACGCAAAAAGCATTTGGGTACACCTAATTACCCTTTTTATATTTGGGTACCTCTAGCTCCATAGTTTTTCCCATGTTAATGTGCACGGCATGGTGGAATAATCTACGGAGCGCCGGTTGGGGGACGTTATTGCAGAAAAGTGACAGTTTGAATGCTAATAAAGGTATTTTGAGGTCTGCACAATCAGACCCCCGCATTAGAGAAAACGTGTACTGCAAAGGGTCCGTTCGATGAAGAGCTCACAACCGTCTTCTGAGTCAAGTTGTTTTACAAATTGAGTTTCGTTTCTGCACCGGTGCTCTGCAACCGGCGCTCTGTAGATTATCCCGTCACGGTGCTTAAAAATCTAACCATTCGCAGCTCGTCATCACTAATAGCCGTAATCGAGTTAGCCAACTTATGAGTTGAATGTACCGGTATCATTATTACGACCTCCTCCATTGTGCAATTCTCAAAAAATCATCGACCCCCCCCCCCTCCCTCCCCCAGCTTCGGCAGCCTTATGCGTCTCTCTACGCTTCTGTTGAAACCTCCACTGATTGTTCATAGCGGCACCGTTTCCAATAGTTGAGTTGATATTTAAGACTTACCAAAGCAGAATCGGATTCTTCGGTTGAATGCGCGGAGGCGATTCCTCCTCCTACTGCAGCTAGTGCAGGCTACAAACAACATCGAAGAATCCAAGGCATGGCGTGGCTTCTTGTGTGATAAGAAGCGGCACGCTTGGAGCGGAGAACTCATAAGCTGCTTTGACATCTGGCACAGGGCCTGCCGCAATGGAACCTTGAGGAAACACGACAAGACAGATTCGGACTCCAGCAGCTCGAAACGGGAAAGATGAAGGGGAAGCTCCTGAGGAGGAGGCAGTGGTCGATGAGCAATCCAGTGATGAGTCTGTCACGGACTCGCCTGCGTCAAAGCGGCGCCGTCGCGCAGGAGACGACGTGTTTCTGACTAAGCAGCTGGTTGCGTCCGTCGATCTACATTGCGTTTTTGTAAATTACCTTTCCGGGCTTTTCCTATAACACACAGCTGGTCTTGCTGTTGACTCTATGCAATCGGTACCTCCGTCTTTGTCCTCATTTGACCAGCATCTAGCACACAGTGATGGATCTTCTTTACGCGACATACACTTTACCGCTGCAATCGTGTAGGATTGGTATCAGCTTATCTTGTACATACCAAATAAACAGCAAGATGTCCATCGTGGATTAGGTTTAGTCTGCACTTATCCTCTATACACGATAGAAAACATCAAGACTTCAGTATGTAAACCCTTTCCTGCAGTACACGTTAAGCTACCTAGGGCTTAGGCTGTCAGGGCGTACGGTACTACCTCGGGTTCAAGGGGTTAATTGCCCGAGCTTTGCTGTTAAGTCCCACTATCAGGCAAAGGAATACCGGAAATCAATTGGTCTACAGCATCCGCGGAAAATGTATGATCATATATTGCTGTACTGGAGTCTGCAATACAGTACTTCACTGCAGCACTGATTTTGAAAAGAATGTTGTTATCCTCGCCTCTCTGCGTGTGCCTCCCTGATGGCCTTAGCTCCAAGTTTTAAATCCCATAAATCTCTGTGTGGCCGAGCTTAGTTCCTTTATCTAGTGGATGCCCTTCGAGCAAAATGCAGCGGTGTAAGTATGGAGGTCCACCTTTTCCGAGCCTCCGAATAGGAGATATTATATCAGTGCCTACCGATGTTGAGGTGACCTCGGAGGCAGGGGTTAATGGTAACTCCAAAATCGGTGAAGTTAATATTGTGAAAATATCACCTGTAGACCAGTTAATATAAAAAATATCACCTAATATTTTCTTTTGAGACAAGATGATATTATTAAATATCAACTTAATATTAGCTAATACGATATTATATTTTTTAATGATTGCGTAATCGGGCTACATTAACTAATCAGATGTCGTTAACGCTCGACTAGCTGAAGTATTACTAATCAACCGTGAGTACCGGGACAATTGTGAGTGACGGCAAGGTTGGCGTTGTGTGTTGGCACTGCTGAGCGCATTAATCTAGCGCCACAGGCAGCAGGTTTATTAGACGCACGATGTCGACGAGGAGATCGGAAGAGAACAAGAACAAATGTCTTGATTTCGCTCTATCAACGTTAAACAGCTGCAAGCGTTTGCAGTTTTCCATCTCGATCGCCTTTGTCTGTGTCACAGTGAAATACTAGAGCAAATACTCGTCAGTCTTAAAGCCTACTGCTTTTCTAGAACCTGATCGAAAAAGTTATTTGGCTCCGCTCGGTTCACAGAGGTAAGCTGGCAAGAAACGTACTTAAGTGGAAAAATATCATAAAATATCATGTAGTATCTAATATTTTTCAGTTCTCCGAGCTAATATAAAAATATTATGTTAGCTTTTGCAAAAATTAGTTACTATTAATATTTAATATCGAAAATAGTACTATTACTATCAAAAATATCATATGATATTTGGTTACCATTAGCCCCTGCTCGGAGGTCATCCCTTCTAAGTCCGACCTATTGGCCCGTATACATGTACAGTACGACACAAGGAAACGTCTATCCTTGGTTCGTCTGCATGAACATGACCCCCTACTAATCGTAGCGAAGAAGTCCTTGTGCAAAAAAAATTGAGTATTCTAATCGGCAGAGATCATGCAATTGGCATTGCAATTTTAAATTGCAATGCTTCACTTTAATGTCACTTGTAGCTTGGGTCAACCACAGCCATCACCGAGCTACCACAGCTCAATATAGCAGCAATGGCTGGCATAGCATCTCGCGGCATCTATTCTCTACTTCGTTCTCCAGCCTGCTCACTCGGACGAAACCAAGGTCATACGCCATTTCACTCGCCGTTCTCCTGAGAAGGGAACAGAATTTGCATGCCCTCGTACGCCGCTTGCGACCAATATTGTTGTTGCCAGGGCGCCAATCATCGTTTAGTAGTGGCTTGTGTTCAGCTAGGCAGCGACTTGCATCTCACGATGGAATGTACGGGGCTAGTTGAAGTCTTCCTTCGCTCTGCAATACGGCCTAGTCCTTTTCACGCAGCTGTGTGAGCTCCAGGTGTAGTTGTTTTGCAAACTTGACGTGACTCATCTTTCGCAAGTTCCTAGCCGCACGGGCTGCGTTGAAATTGATGTAGCTGTTGATCACTGCGAGGTCCACTAGCCCAAGGAACAGAGATTTGTAGTACTTCTTGTGCTTGATGCAGAGCTGTAAAGAGTACCTGCGGCATGTATCATACAATATTAGTTTTTTCAAATCGTGTACATACCGTTTAGCGAATCATACCTTTGGAGGCGAAACTGATCGTGTACGTCAAACGCCGCCCATGAAGGTATGATAATTCTTCACGACACACGGACACGCCACCTCTCGCTGCTCCCCGCTCAGGTTGTCGCGCCGAGCAATACGGTCGAACCCCACGCTGCCTCCGGTGCACAACATGTGCACTGCTCGAGTATCCCACCACCTCAATACACGCATCCGCTGGATCTGCAGAGCTTCCGACACGATAAAAGTACCGCGCTCAATGTTGGATGGACGATTCTTTAGAATCTTCGGTGGTTTCTTCTTATCTCCCTTCTACTTCTTGGGGATCAGATTTGTGCTTTGTCCTTTGCGGTCAGTACGCACAGTGCCGATGTTGTAAAATCCCATTGTTAGTAACTGCATGGACAGCGGTACCGACGAGTAGAGCCTGTCCGTGACGACTAATCGCATTTTACCGGTTGTCGGAGCCACCGACCCGAAGACGTGCCGCAAGTTACGCACAACAGCAGCAGGTCCAGATTTTTTGTCTGTGGCGTTTGTGCTCACTGCCGTTTCCTTCTTGCCCAGGTAAACTTAAAAACTGCCCCATACATCATAACGTTTTGATTAGAGGGTACTGTACAAGATAAGACACCTTAGAGATAAAAAACGGGCGTGTCCGAAGACACACCCGCCGCTTATCAAATGCAGTACGCCGTATTGGAACAGCACAGCATGAAAAAGTTAGTTTCCGATTTGTGAGGTTTATCTTTCATGTACACCCGCATTCTGCTGAACGTTGGCCGCGTAGGTAGCATTGCCTCATCGAAGGCCATGATGCCAGGAGGTATGAAGGCGGCTTGAAAACGGGTTTGAAGTGCGTCGATTACAGGACGCAACTTCCAGGGCCGATCGCTAGCAGCAGCTTCGGCATCGGTGGGGCTGAAGTGAAGGTTTCGTTAAAAATGCATAAAGCGATCAAGCGCCATGTATCGGCCGAAACCCGTGAGGAATTTCCCCCTCGTCTGTAGTTCGCCAGTGGTTCACCAGCTTTTCTTTGTTGGGATCTATAGCAGGCTCTAGCAGCAGTCCGAAGAAGACGCACAAGTCTCAAGCAGTAATTGGCGCAGCCCTCACAAGGTCTGCCTTGACCTTCTCTTTAGAGCTCCTCATGGGATGCTTTTTCTCGCGAGCCACTTGCTTGTCGTGTTGACCATCGACACATTCCTCTAGTTTTGACTCGAAATAGTTGTTTAACTCGTCCGCAATCTCTTCACACAGTCCTGGCTGCATGAAGTAGAAGAACGCACCCATTGGGGTCGTGGCGGCTGCGAGCGCCCTTGGTGTTGGTCCAGACACGCCGGTGAACAGATTGGGGTAGTCTGCTTGCACATCGCTGACGGAGCGAGCCTTGTAGGGCTCCATCAAGTAGTCGTGAGGAGTGTGAGTAACCAGGTTGGACCATCCCTGGACACCCATGTCCTCCAAAACGCTGTCCGACACCTCACCGGAAGCAATGTTATCAATTCCACCCAGTCCGGAAATCAAACTGCTTTTAATATGCATTTCTGGGGGGACTGGTAACTGCATGTCGGCTTCATCATCCCCATCGACAGAAGACACCTCGTCGTCTCCCTCGTCGTTCTCCCCATCTGACTCAAACTGCGTGTACGCACTCGGGTCGTCTGTTTCTGGAGTGATATTCAGGTCATCTGTACAGTAATATTGTAGATACATGCTAGATAGCAATCACCAACGTGTATGTACAAGTTGCACTAACCTTGCGTGGCCTCGACAGTTCCATCTAAGCCTCCGACTGCTGTACCGCTCACTTCTGATCCCGATTCGATGGACGCGCCATCTGAAGCGCTCGATTCATTGTCCACATCGCTAAACTGCAGTGCAAGATTGCGCCTGCGTAATGGCAAATCTAGTACAGAATAATCACGTATTTTACAAGATTAGGCAGAGTCATTAACGTGTACATACAAAATATACCTTCCTGGGTGTTCGCGCACTCGATTGCATCTGCGTCGTCTTCTTCTGCATACGTTGTATCGTGCGAGGACACACCCAGAACGATCTCAGGTGTAACATTACGAGATCTTCGGTGGGGGCTCAACGGTGGTGCCCTAGTGGGTAAGCTTTCCACATCACCCAAATCTGTACCAAAACGATCAATACATATTTAGCAGACAGCAAACCTGTATCATACAACGTTGCAAATACAAACCTTCCGTTCTGGAAGCCGCAGCTTTAGGCGCTGCCGAGGAGGCCTCGCCACTCACCGTGGTGCTGCACACTGTGATGGTAGCGATCGCTTTCCGCTTACTTGTCGGTTTGGCTGCCTGCTTCTTCGTCTTGGCGGGGCGTGCTGTAGATTGCTTTGCTTCCGCTGATTTCGCCGCTGCGAGCTCAGCTGCACATAACAGAGGGTAAGCAAGAGTCGCAACCTTATCAAGCACGCACACATACCGAGATCGACTTCATCAAGGTAGGTCATTAGGTCGATCTCTCCCACGAAGAAGTTCACGCCGCGGACGTCTTTCTTCGTATTTCCAGGATTCTGGTAGGTGAAATCGACTGACTGACCAGTGGGCTGCTTCGTAGTCCATCCTGCTTTCTTCTGTTCTCGCCATCGTCCTTGAAAGGTCATTTTCGATCGGGACGCGGAGGTTCTACGTGTCAGTGGTTGTCGGCATTTCGTCGTCCAAAACGTATATGCGATACGTTGGCACAGCTGTTGCCTTTGAAATATGATGCTGAAAAGAACTTGTCCATGTACCACCGTGGTATTTCTTATATACACTCCCTACCCCTTGGTGATTTAAAGTTTGTATCGTCGAATACCAAAATCAAGGTTAAATTCTTTTAACTTGTATGGTCCAAGTTAAGCATTTGCTCTTATCTTGTAAGGTCCACGCTCCCAGGTTTAAGGGGTTAAATATAAAATTGAACTAATACATTACTGTAATAATGTCGGAGCAAATAATAAGTGCTGCAATTATTTTTGAATGGTGCTATTGTCCGAACAGTGAAGTGGTTTGGAAGCAACCCTACCAATCAGCTTCGAATCCCACCTCACCCAATAATACGCCGGGGAAGGGGGGGGTATGGTCCTGGCTAGGCCTCTTCGTCAATCAAAAAGAGGCGGCAACGGCAGAAGACAGTGAAATAGGTCTTGTACAGGAAAGTATCCGGGGAGGCCAGCAAAGCTGAGTGGAGGGCCTAACCAATATTAATTCGGCCGAGCAAATGTCGCTTGATCCTCTAACAACCTTTACGCAACAACATAAATTAGCTCCTATGCAGTAAAATCCATTAAATATCGTATCATAATTGTTTCATTTGTATTATATATTTTTAAAGTTTCTTGTGCTATAATAATGATAGTTCACATGCCGATAGTTTGTAATAAAAACAATTATAACACCAAGATAAACTATGTAGTCGCTTGATCCTCTAGCAACCTTTACGCAGCAACATAAATTAGCTCCTATGCAGTAAAATCCATAAAATATCGTATCGTAGTTGTTTCATTTGTATTATACATTTTTAAAGTTTCGTGTGCTAAAATAATGATAGTTCACATGCCGATAGTCTGTAATAAAACAGTCAGTACTTAACTTGGCGTTTCATTGTAGGGCCATCCGCGTTCTCGTTTAGCTTGCGTTTCGCACTCACGCGCTTACCCCCTGCCTTTGTGGCAGCATTGACACTCTTTTCGCCATCTTCGGCATCTGCTGTTGGCTCTTGACGGCATCCAGACACACTAGCCAGCTCTGGAATATCCGGGTCAACCACTACAAAGGATCCTGTACGGGCACCGATACCACGGCCGTTAAAGGCCACGACACTGCCATTGTGAACGGCGATGACGTGATTCATGTCTGAATCCGTCACACGATCTGTTGCATCTTGCCAGAGAGTGCAAGTGATTGAGTAAGTACCATTCTTAATAGTAATTTCTCGTTTGCGCAATTGTCTTCCATCATTTGCTTGTATGTCAATACAGGCCCAACTCCCTCAATGATGCCAATAATATTTTACATGCGAATTACTCGTGCATTGTAACGCCTCGGAAACCGACAAGAACTTGCAAGCAGCAAATTCAATTGGAACTGCTGTAGCAGCGTGCGTTTCGCCGTACCAGTTGTGTGGTTCGTCACGTTCTGAAATGTCGGGCTCCCCAACAATCATGCTACTCGGTCCTGTTGAGATAGAGCGCTCATGATACGTAGACACGCGGCATCGACGAATTGCAACTTCTTTCCCTAGTATGGAATCACCATCAACATCTGCAAATTCGTTCCATAACGTCAACAGCACAGACACGTTCGATGTAACCACAAAGGTAACCTCACGCTTCTTGATCAAGTGACCACTTTTTTCCGCCACGTAATCAACCTCTTCGAGTTTGACCGGTACACCTAGCACATCCACAATAGAACTCTCAGCAACCGTGGCCAGCTCACGAATCCCAGTGAAATGATACTTGGGGTGACCAATAGTACCGTCGTCGGCAATCTCTTCGATTTTCGTGTCGTCGGACAATATTATTTCGAATGGTTGTGGGACAGATGTAAACTCACGTTTTGCACGCCGGAGGACAGCACCGCGAACGCGATAGACGTTATCCAGTTTTAGAGTTCTCGTAGCAGATTCGGCAAGCTGGTTAAATGCGCATGAACGAATGTGGGTATCATCACAATCAGCTAACTCAGCGGTCATCACCTTGCCACTCCCTTTCGTGTTACTCCAGCTGCGCAATGGTGACAAGTCCACGACTCGAGCGATAATCGACCACTCCACCCCAAGCGAAGGAGAAAGATCTCTTATCGGCACCGACATACGTTCGACAAATTTGTCACTTTCGTGCTGGTCCGCTAATTGAAAAATGAAAGTGTGTGGGGATACGAATGGAGAATAATATCCTTTCTCTTTATTTCCCTGGGACGCAGCACTGTTAGATATGCGAAAATGCAGGTTTTGTTTATGCGCATATCCTAAAGATTTCAGTTTGGTACCACTTCCGTATTGTATGAGGCAAAATATTGCCTGTCTAACAGCTATTACTATTTCACTAACGGCTACAACAACTACCTTCAATTTATTGTACCGCTACATTCAACTTGGTGACTACTTCGCTCTTGTTCTTCATAAAATACGCCACGACATACCTCGAGTAGTCGTCCAGGAACGTCAGCACGTGTTTGGCACCACCCTTCGAAGAAGTTCTCATAGGCCCCATGACGTCCGTGTGGACCAGTTCCAACACACGCGTAGTCTTCGTCATCGGCCGCGACGGAAACGATGTCTCCGTCTGCTTCCCCTTCATGCATCCACCGCACAAAGAGCCGTTCCTATTCTTCACCGGCCGGATACCGGTCGTGGAACGCTGTGTGTTAGCCATCGCTTCTTTGTTGGGGTGTCCCAAGCGAGCGTACCAAAGCTCCCACTCGCTCCCAGTCCCGGCGTGCTGCACGAACCGTGCTTCTTCTTGCTGACAGTCCAGTAGGAACGCGTTGCCAACTTTCTTGCCCGAGGCAACCGCGCGATAGGCGTTCCAGATCACACTACGAAAATCAAGGGGAGGAACGCCTGAAGCGTTTGCGTTCCGACAATGGAACGGAGTTCGTGAATAAGTTGGTCGCTGATATTTTTCGGAAACGCATCGTGCACCAGCGTACCGTTCCATACAGCCTTCAGCAGAACGGAACGGCGAAACGCATGAACCGAACTATCATGGAGAAAGGGCGTTGCATGCTACATTACAGGTCCATGTCGACAGAGTGGTGGGCGGAAGCAGTGAGTACGGCGGTGTACCTCATCAACCGCTCCACGAGCACGGCGAACTCAGATGTCATGCCGTACGAGATGGCGTTTCACGCGAAACCTCGGATGGATCACTTGCGTGTGTTCGGATCGCAAGGGTACGCTCACGTTGACGCCGAGAAGAGAACGAAGCTCGAACCCAAGCGTTTCAGGTGCACGTTTCTCGGGTACGCCGAGAACGTTCAAGGGTATTGTGTTTACGACTGGGGCGCGTCCAAGGTCAAGGTGTCGCGGTCCGTGAAACTGGGTGAGCGTGAAATTGGAGGTATTTACGACACGCTGTTGCCAGCGCCCACGACGTTTGTCCAGGTGGTTAAGAACGGCGATGAAGCTGGCGTTTCAACAGAAGTGGAGTGCCTAACCGTTCCAGACGAGCCGATGGAAGAGGGGGGAAAACCTGCCCAAGACGTTGAAATGGACGAGTTGGAACCAGAACAGAGTGGAGCGCTTCAAGCGATGCCTCCTCCTGTGGAACCAAGAACGGCAGGATTGGAACTAACAGCGTACCACTCGCCACCAGAGGCGTTCCCAGAGGGACGCCTGGTGCTCCACCCTGATACGGAGCGCTCAAGAAGATCGAGGGAGTCTGTGTTCCTACTTGAGAACGGTCCGAACGATGATGAAGAGTACGAGTCGAGCGGAAGTGACGGCCCGCCAACCCCAAAGCGTGCCAGGATCGACGAAGACGGCTTGATCGCTGAAGCCGTGTTGGCATATGCTGCCAGTATCGATGGCGTTCCAGACACGCCGAACTCGTTTCAAAAAGCGATGGCTAGTGTAGAAGTAGCAAAATTGCGTCCGGCAGTAAACGAGGAGTTACAGTCGCACGCTCGGAACGGAACGTGGACTCTCGTTCCATGTGGAGCGCCTGGACGCCCGATTGGATGTCGCTGGGTGTTAGCCAAGAAGCGTGACGGGAGCGGTCAAGTCATCCGGTACAAGGCACGCCTGGTAGCGAAGGGATTCAAGCAAAAGTTTGGAATAGACTTCTTTGAGACGTACGCTCCGGTTGCAAAACATGCATTTGATTCGTGTGGTGCTAGCGGTATGTGTAACATACGGGTACATTACGAAACAGCTCGAAGCTGACACGGCGTTCTTGAACAGTATCCTAGTGGACGCGGTCGACATGGACGTCCCTCTCGGATTGGAGAGCGCTGAAGGTATGAAGTGCAAACTGGAGAAGGCGATCTACGGTTTGAAACAAGCTGTGAGCGCGTGGCACAAGACAATTCATCGCGTGTTCATTCGGAACGGCTCAAGTGTTGTGGTGCAGACCAATGTGTCTACGTGAAGCGTTCCAGGAATGGCTTCGTATACGTGTGCTTGTACGTGGACGGCATGATCATTGCGGCGAAGACACGAGAGGAGATCCGTGAAGTCAAGGACGCACTGAAGAACGCCTTCAAGATGATAGAACTTAGCGAGGCCAAATTCATCCTGGGTATGGAGATCAACCACGACACGTCAGCTGGAACGCTTATGATCAAGCAGACTCGATACATCGACGACGTTGCAGAACGCTTCAATAAGCAGAGCTCTAAGGATGTGGAGAACCCGTGCGCATCAAACATGAAGTTCTCGAAGGATATGTTGCCAACGACAGAGGTAGAACGCCTCGAGATGCAGTCGAAGCCGTACCGCTCTTTGGTCGGGTGTCTGATGTACATCACAACATACACTCGGCCGGATATTGCATACGTGGTGACACTGCTGTCCCGTTTCCTCGAGGACCCTGGGCGCCAGCACTGGATGGCGGCAATTCGAGTTCTTCGCTACTTGAAGACCACGCGTGAGCATGGTATTGTATATCAAGGCCGTTCCGGGAACGCCTTAGCTCAAGCGTACACCGACGCGGACTGGGGACCCAACCTTGACGACAGGCGCTCCGTATCCGGTGTCATGGTTATGATCGGAAACGCCCCTGTGTTGTTCAAGTCGAAGTTCCAAAGGAAGGTTGCACTCAGCTCGGCAGAAGCAGAGTACATAGCTTTGAGCCTGTGCACGCAAGAGGTGCTGTGGACACGTACGATGCTCAAGGACATAGGTCATGAACAAGTGGGAGCTTCGCAGATATGGGAGGATAACCAAGGTGCTATTGCACTGGCAAGGAACGCCGGATACCACGCAAGGACCAGCACATCGACATCCGGCACCACTTCACTCGTGAGAACGTGGAACGCGGAGCGGTACAGGTGGACTATATCGACACGAAGCTCCAACCGACCGACATGCTGCCGAAGGCACTTGGGACGAAGGCCCTCGCGTTCCAGCGCGATGCAACCGGCATTAAGAACAAGGCTACCGTGCAGTAGCGGTGAGTGGGAGTGCTGCAGTTGCACCGGCTCAGCACGGTTAGGCGTGACCGTAGGAACGGTTACCGAACCATTCCACTATTGGCTGGAACTTCTTTTGGAACGCCATTGGGTACTTACATGTTAGAGCGCTATGATTGGATGAAGGCACATGGCATTAGTGATTACGCCACACTTACGAGAGGACAACAAGAGGAACAACAGAGAGATAATGTTTAGAGAGACATGTTAGACAGTTTTGGTTAGCACGAATTTACTCACTTCGGTATTTGCCTCTTACGCAACAAGCCCCTAACCAATAATAGGCAATCTACCACGCTATTGGGATTAACCAACCCCGATAAGATGTTCACAATTTGCAGCCCGGGGTAGGTCCAGAACCTGATAAATATTTATAATAATAAATGACCAAAATTTGTTATATTTAATAGAAATAAGTATAGCAAAGTCAGGTTCAACATATAGTTAATAGGAAGTCATGTATTAACAAGAGGCCTACTGGCTTGGGCTGGGAGGCCATGGATTATGCGTTTTAATTAGCGTTTAAACTACATTTTCAAGTGATCGCCAGTATTCAGTGTCGTCAATGCTCATGCACCATTTAACCGTGAAAATACTGGGTCGTAACTTCAAGAAGTGCTCTCGAGAAAAGGATGGTGTGAGAGGAAGACATCGAAGACCCTGAACGGTTTTGACGCGGGACATGGCAACGTACAAATGCTCAAATGCCCAAGATGGTGATATCGGTGAACCTTGGAGTAGCAAAATAACACACTTAAGAGTTGATCCTTGTGCTTTCCATACTGTTCGAGCAAATGACAAGTCAACGCCATGCTGTAGGTAATGTAAAGGCTTTGAATTGATTTCGGCTGAAATGTGTGAGTACTAAAGGCATCAGGCAGTTGGGAGCAACAATAAAATAAGCCAAACCCAAGCGTGGGTCAAAGCAATATCCTTGGCCATTTTGCATCGCCGTTAACGCTTCTGGTGTCAGCTGTCTTGCACTCAGCACACGATTTGCAACGTCTACGAGATTATCTTTTCTCCGATCTTTGTCCGATGTACTTTGACGTGACCGCTTATTCTTCTGACTTTCATCGCGAGGCATGTGCTCTCCATGCTTACGCTTTCGAGAAGGAGAAGCGGGGAGAAAATTATGCTGTGCTGAAGGCATGGAATCCTCCGTATCGCCAGCCGTGCCCCGAGGTGCAGGAGTTGACACCAATCTGTCGTGAGTGGCATTAGCAGTCGTAACTGGAGCACTATTCCTGCGTAGATATATACAACGTTGCGCTCGCGTTTTAAGCGAGCGCAACGTGACTAACGCTGGAACCCCGCTCCCCCACCGACAGCGACCGTCTGTCGAGTCCCGGAATGTACCGTACGTCGACCATACGAATGCGTCTTCCGTTCAGACCCGTCAGCTGAACCGTTCCCGTTCCTCCGAAGCGCAACTGCTTGCCGGCTGCAATCGTCACGTACAGCTGTTACATTTATAACTACGAACTTCAACAATATAGTTATAACGCTATTAATATTTCACTAACGGCTTCAACAACTACCTTCAATTGTCGCTGATACGGAATTCTCTTCATTTTGGATAATATGAAGCGTGTCGACGACATTGAAGGATACCAGTGTCCAGACCCTTGTACTCGATCAGGTCCTCCATGTGTGGGGTCATGTGCGACGTTGCACCCCTGTCGGTCAGCCACCCGGGCAGCCGATCCTGACCCACTACAAACACTGCATCGTCCTTGCTGCCACCGTTCCCAGCGGGCAGTCTCGCTTCATGTGACCCGCTTGGTCACATTGGAAGAACTTGCTTTGGAACGTGCCATTCCGACTTGGAACGTTCCTTTTCGACTGTTACCTCGGCCTCCCTTGGAACACCTTCTCCGCGGAAGTCTCCTTCTTCTCGAGGCGTTCGTACTCCTAGAGCAACTTCTCCTTAGCCTCGATAAGCGTCACGTCTTTAGCGTTCTCCACGATGGACGCGATAAGCTCGTAATCGTTCGGAAGACTGCTAAGCAGTATCACGAGCTGCCGTGCCTTTGGCTCTCCAAGCGGCTGAAGACCAACAATCAACACGTCGAACGCGTCCAGATGCTTGGCCATAGGCGTTTCACTCCCCATCTTGAGCTCATGAAGGCGACGTGTCATCGTAACACGATTGTGCAGCGTCGTCCGGTTGTAGAATTCTCTAAGCGTTCCCCAGTCATACATGCCACGCGCGGCGCTCCGAATCTTGGTCTGGTGCTGGAGTTCCACGCCTTGAGCAATTATGCCGAGCGCTTTCGCGTCGTTCACAAGCCACGCCTTGGTTATCTCGCTCTCGGGCTTGACTACTTGAACGTGCGCCAGAAGCCCCTTCCTCGCCAAGGCCATGCGCATGCTGTACTCCCAGTGAAAATAGTTCCCATTGCCTAGGAGGACTTCAGCTCTCTTCGTAGTCATCATTCTTGGGCGTTCCAGATCAGGCGCTCCAGGTAGAGTCGTAGTTGCGGCTGTTAGCCTATTGATTCGGGGCTTGTTGAGAAAGAGGCATATACCGAAGTGAGTAAATTAGTGTAACCAAAACTGTCTAACATGTCTCTCTAAACATTATCTCTCTGTTGTTCCTCTTGTTGTCTTCTCGTTATGGCGTAATCACTAATGACATGTGCCTTCATCCAATCATAGCGCTCTAACATGTGATTACCCAATGCCGTTCGAGAAGCAGTTTCAGCCAATAGTGGAGCGGTTCGGTAACCGTTCCTACGGTCACGCCTAATCGTGCTGAGCCGGTGCAACTGCAACACCTTTGCTAGCTCTCGTATGAATTAGTCATTTGTGGCTCGACCACCAGCTTGCTGCTGCCACATTTTACCCTATGAAAAAGGTCATTACGGGGAGAATTATATATTGTACGGAAACCTTTCCTTTTCCAATAATCCGTTATTCCGTCAATACAATACTATATTTCTAAAATTATATTTATTTCTGACCCCTGCTTATTACGGAAACCTTTCCTTTCCAATAACCCGTTACTCCGTGAATACAATACTATAAATATTAAAATATATTTATTTTTCCTGAGCCCCTGATTATTAATAACAGCAAGTTCCTGCGCCACTTTTATGTTCTTCAATGTGTCTACCGGTATACTGTAGTAGTGAGGAAGTGCTGGTCGACGCGTCGAGGTCTCCAGGCGCTTATCGACGAAACGTTCACGACCCCGTGCACGCAGAAGCCAGTCGAGGAAGAAGGCAGTGGCGCACCTGTACCGCGAATACTTGCGCGCGGGGAACGACATGGCGAGCATTGGTACGTTTGGGTCTGCGCGTTAAGGCATGTTGGTCCATCGCAAGAGTCTGGCGGAATCTTGGGGTGGACCTGAAATTTCACTCGAAGTGAATCACTACGGCGTCGGGCCTTTCACAGTGTTGGAAGGCGTCATCTGTCGATAGCGTGGAGGCTTCCAAATGGATTCTATATTTTTACAAAGAGAATTCGTATTTAGCCTTCTTTGAATAAACATTTTTTTCTTACTACCGGTACTCAACAATGATATCGGTGTACTTGTGTTGTTATTTCGTGTCAGCGTCTTATTTCGTAAGTGCTGTCACCCAAGACGGGTGTCTTTTCCGGTACCAGTCCGCGTACAGCTTGATAAATCTCTTGCTCCGGGCTAGTGCTGCCATAGTTCCAATCTGGTAGTCTTTCGCTAGCTTATCGGGTGTAATATTTCGAGAGTCTAGGTGCTCGAACCTTCGGACTAAGAGCCCGTGGATTTTTGCCTTGATCTGGGCAATAAACATCTCGAAGTGCACAAAGGTTCCCCGTTCGTCTTCACCCTCGACAACCGCAGTCTTTTTGCTTCTTTCCATAATGTCGGCAGCGTGTACACGAGTTACATGTAGTTGCTTGCTGCCCCGGCTCAGCTGGGACAGTGGCCTCTTGTCCGATGAAGTTGTTGACGAGAAGGCATCAGTGCTTGCGCTGAGGAGGACGAAGATGGCGAGTAGCAAATACAGCGCGGGTCGCATCTTAGTGGAGGTGATCGTTGCTTGAACGGCAGGTTTCGAAGTGGGGGCTGGACGGCAAGCAGGAGCGCCAAGCGAAATCAAAGCTTGATCCTCATCATATCATGGGATAGTGCCGTGTTCACGGTACTTTAGTATTATAATACTGGTAGCCTAACAGAATGTTTTTAAATACAGTACTGTATTTGATAAAGCAAGGTATTGTATGGCCAGCACTCGTCGCTCTCATGCTGCCCGACTCAGGATAAATCGACATCGAATCGACACTCCTGATCTGCAAAAAATTCAGTACAGTACGGTCATTAGCGACGCAAGGCATTGTTCGAGAAGAAGCGAAAGGTGACGATGGGCTGGATCGATCCCCTGGGCGGCAACGGACCCATTTCTTAATTACTGTACAGTCGAACGACCCCATACCTTGCTGTAGCAACTCCTTCCATTAAGCTAACTGGGAGAATCTTTGCACTACTAACCAGTATCTTGACTCTTCCAGTAGCACCGGACTAGTGTCGTTCTGTGCTCCTGTGCTTCTGGTTTGTGTGGTGACTCGAGAGTCGATGTTGGTGGCGTCCGACAGTCGTTTTCGTGTCGTCCCGCTGTCCTTAAGACGTCGCTTCACGGACCGCAGAACTGCCAGCTTGGAGCTCGCCGCAAATGGCCTCTTCCTTGGAGTCTCTATCTTTGGCACTTTAACGACCGACTGAGAGGGTTCGTAGTCGTCTTCTGGGTGTGTTGCGCTGGCCTTGAGCGGTTCTTTGGGGGGTTTGTTCATGCTTACAGAATAATGGGTCGTGTTCGTTTTTTTGCTTTGAAACGGAAAAGTACAAATTGAGTTTAAATCAAAACGAAAACATGTTTTATACGTCGTCACTTGCTTAAAAACAATTAAATAAATAAATAGATAGGTGACGAATATACGAAACGTGAAGCCAATTCTCATGACGGCGGTGTATCAGTTGTGGCTCAAGAAGCGTGAATTCAAGGCCCCGCGGCAGCCTCTCAGTCCCGCAGAGAAGCCCACATTCTCCTCCTCCGTCGTATTGACAAACAAGTCGATTCAAGATCACCACAGCTCGTCTGAGGCGGCGTGTAGGCTTCTCCAGGCCAATCCCTCCAAGCTCCACAGTGTGTCAGGAGTGGAGACGACGCAAGTGACCGTAAAGCCGATTGCCGAACCTTCTGCAGTGAGGAAACGGCACACATTCAGCCTAGAAGAAGACGCATACATCAAGGACCCGACACATGATACTAAACCTGCTGGATGGAAGCGTCAGCGTAGGGACAACAAGAACGTGCCGAAGCCTACAAGACTGAAGTTCCCGGGTGCTACAGGACCTTCTAGACAGCCGTGTACTAGCAGGGAAGGGGAGCGAGCGATATGGAGTGGGAGTGTGGATGAGGACAGTAAAGTTGCTGCTGGAGATAAATGTGAGCGTAAAGTTGCTACAGCACTCAAGGGCTCTTTGGTGAAAAGTTGCAGTGCAACGGCAAGACGTCCTGGGCAACTAAACTTTTCGATTCGACAGAGCGAGATGGAGACGAAAAAAAAGCGAAGTAGTGGTGACAGTGCGATTGAGGATACTGTCACCAAACGTCTTCGATTTTATAATAATCCAGAGGCAAGCGACCAAGTGGTGGAACTGAGTGCGTTTCCGCCTACGAGTCCGATGAAAAAGCTGCAGAAGAAAATTCGAACTGCCATGTTGGATGAGAGCCAGTATTGGATGGCAGTTGATAGATTCTCGCATTTAACTTGAGCTTGCGAACTAATACCATTTCATTACTAAAGCACCTACTTTGATCATGCGAGTAACGGGGTCCGGCAAAGGTGTAATTACCACAGCTATGAATTGCGGGTATGGTTAAACTTCATGAGTCCTCAAACGACGAATTACCTTAAAAAGGTAGAAAAAATGTTTATATTCTTCAGTAAATGTGGTGAAGTGACTAAAATAACTACACCTTTGCCAATCGCAGTGTAAGCCAAAACTGTAACGGGGTACGTAGCCCTAAGTGTACCCTGGTTACATGAAGTGTGACACTTCACACTTCAGGAGTATGACACGTCATACTCCGGGATATTTGGTACAAGGTACCAAGGTCGTTCAAAGCCAACCATTGGTTAAATGACATTGCATTTCTATAGGTAACTAAGGTTGTATTAAACCCAAACTTAACCTACCTATAAATAGACTCAGTTTACAATCTACCTTATTTAGGTCACTTCGCTCTCTTTAATTAAAGAGGGGACCTGTGAACTGCCGTTCACTGAGAGTTTGTAAACTCTCGGAAAATAACTTCCTCTAGCGCAAGGTGCTGTGTGACCCCGTCACACTTGGTAGCACTAGTAGTCAATCCACGCCACCGCGGGTAGACTACCTGAATCTCTCCGAAGCTCGTTGCCATGGATAGGAACGACTTTTCCCATATGAACGACTCTCAGTTCGAGTCGGTTCGGAAGATGGCAAGCATCTTTGGGATGGAGGCCCTGCAGAGCCTGGTGGTGTCAACACCGGCTGAGCAGCTCGAGCGCGTCAATGCATTCGACGCGTACGAGCAGGGCCTCATCGCGCATGTGCGGGAGAACCTGCAGGCTCCGGCGGCGGAAGCAAATCTGCCTCACCCGAAGCCAATACGGCTGAAGGTTAAGCCGTATGAAGGGAAGGAAGGCGAGAAGCTTCACTTCTGGGTCCGAGAAGTAGAGCTCGCGATGGACGCGGCTCTGATCTCGACCGAGCAACTGCGTGTTGCTTTTGCACTCTCCAACCTTAGCGGCCGTGCTAAGCGTTGGGTGTACAACATCCCCTGGATGTTTCACATCCTGGGCTCAGCTGTGCGAGCAGCACCGAGCCGCGTTCCTCCCGGCGAACTACGAGTACCGCTAGCGTTCGCGCTTCCTCGCGTGTAAACAAGGAAGGCGCGAGCTGCACGAGTATGTGCAAGAGATACGGGAGCTCACGGCGTCCCTAGTGGGAAACCCACTCAACGAACACATCAAGATGACTGTGTTCATGGACGGCCTTCGAGTGGGCCCCGCACGCACTCAGGGGTTCCGGGTGCAGTCAAGCACCCTTGAAGAGGCGATTCAAGTGGCTCTTCAAGAAGCGTACAGCCATCGCCAGGCGCGTACGCCGGCCTCAGCATGGTCTGGGAGTTCCTTGTCGGCTCCCGGTCGAACAAGCCCCAACGGACCAGTTCCCATAGAACTCGGGTCCGCCGAACAGCGTGACATCCGCTGCTTCGGCTGTGGGAAGATGAACCACTTCAAGCGCGACTGTCCCGCGGAAAGAATCCGCAGACGGTCCTTCCCCAAGCCCGTCCTTAAGGGTCGCTGGCAGAAGCCAGGATCCCGGGGACAGGGGAACGCCGGGAACCAGTAGGGGCGGGGCGCCCTACTGGGGAAGAACTAAGTCTTCGTGATGGGTGCGCGGGTGGTGCGTACCACGGGGACTTAGCCCCTGAGAGTCTTCGCACTCTCGAATCGGCGAAGAGCAGCGGCGGGTTGCTCGTAGTACACGGATGTGTACGGGGATACGATCATCCCTTTAGAATCTTGATCGACGCTGGGGCGTCGAAGAATTTCGCACGCCGCCAGACGGCTTCTCGTAACAGCAACAAGTTGTCCGATGCTTTAAGAGAAAGCAAGGGTAACGGGACGGTGTCAGTGCGACTGGCCGACGGGAAGGTCGTCACTGCCCCCAACGTCCAAGTGGATCTGGCCGTCAAGTTTGAAGACTTTGACAGCCTCGAACAGTTCACTGTTCTCGATATGGATCCATATGATATGATCCTGGGCATGCCCTGGCTTGAGAAGCACGAGCCCTGGATCGACTGGCGAGGCAAGTCAATCGGTGCCAGCCGCCCTGCGCAGTCCGACAGAGCATTGGTGAGTCATGTTCCCACCTCTGTCAGGACCCGGAGCGCCCGCGAGGGCTGCCAGGGTACCAAAGCATCCGGCAGATGCTTGGGAGTCGTCAACGTATATGACGACTCCGGGGATGTTTTGATGGTGGCCGCGCCCAGAAGAGGCGCCGGCCAAGTGGGTAACTTAGGTCCACAGGCGGGTAACTTAGTTCCGCAGACAGCTGCAGCTGTCATGAACACTGAGAACAGCGTGTTCAGAGTGGGTAACATAGTTCCACTCACGGTCGCCCAGACCTTAACTGAAGAGGAAGACGTCGGATACGCTTCCTGTGTGGGTAACACAGTGCCACACGCGGTCGCCCAGACCTTAACTGAAGAGGAAGGCGTTGAACACGCTTCCTGTGTGGGTACAACAGTACCACACGAGACCACGAGTGCCTCGGATGTCGTAGCGACGACATCCCTAGACGTGGGCAGCAAAGCTCCCCGTCACAGACGCCGTTGGCAAAGACGCTGCCGCCGCCTCAAGTCGGATCCGAACTTCATTCCGATCGACGTCGCTTCAAGCGACTCGGAGTCCAGGGCCCGGGCTCTTCCGACAAGGTCGGTGGCAGAGTGTTATCACATCTTCGATGGCGAGACCGGTTTACCCGTCCAGGCATCTGGTGTCCACTTGGAGCCGTTGCCAGAGGTTGCAGAGATACTGCACCTCGAGGAAATGACGGCTGAGTCTTTCCTGACCACCCTCAAGGCTGGAGAGATTGCTGGGATGGTACTCATGAGACTTGAGACCACTCAGGAGAAGCTGAACTCCTCCTCTGTCTTGGACGAGAACGTCCTGGAAGACATGAACAAGCAGCGTCAGGCGCGCTTGGGTTCTGAGATTCTCAAGAACCCCAAGGATCCGGTGTATCCTTTGGTGACGAAGTACGCGGACGTGGTGAACAAACACCCACCGACCCAACTCCCACCGGATCGAGGCGTAAGGCACGAGATTGATCTCGTGCCCGGCACAAAGTATTGTGTCACGAGGCAATGGCCTCTCCCGCGCGAACAGTGCGAGGTCATTGATGCCTTCTTCGCCGCGAAAGCGAAGGCAGGCATGGTGCGGGAGTCGAAATCCCCGCACTCGATGCCGACTTTCTGCGTTCGTAAGCCGAACGGAAAGTGGCGTCTGGTTCACGCTTATAACAAGCTAAACAGCGCAACGGTGCCGGCCCAAACACCAATCCCATGATAGGATGTGTTGTTGAACAACATGGCCGGGAGCGTACTGTACAGTGCGCTGAATTTGGTAGACGGATATGGATGGCGTGTTCCACTATCACGGTCTCCCGGAGACGATTGTCTCGGACCGAGACCCGCGGTTCACTGCTGCGTTTTGGAAAACGCTGTTCCCTACACTGGGAACTCGTCTGCAGATGTCTACTGCGGACCATCCACAGACAGACGGCCAGACAGAGCGCGTCAATCGAGTGCTCGAGGACACTCTGCGCAGTGTGTGCGCGGCAGCACCACGTACGTGGTCGACGCAGCTTCGAGTTGTTGAGTTTGCGCTCAACAACGCGGTGCACGCGTCCACGGGGTTCACGCCGTTCTACTTGAACGGCTTCCGCCACCCCAGCGTGCCTCTCACTCTTCGAGGAGACACTGACCCCTCTATTCTAAGTGGAGGAGACGCTCGGAAAGCCCTTTCCTCCCAGGTCTCGGATGTGAGACCGGTTTCGCTGCGGAAACAGGTGGAATCCTTTATGGACACCAAGCTGAACATTGTCAGCAGGGTCCGCGATGCCATGGCAGCGGCCCAAGATAACCAAAGGAGTACTCAGACAAACAAGGAAGAGGAAACTTAAGTATATTTGAGGTTGGGGACTTAGTGTTGCTAGACACGAGGAACCTACCTCTTGACACTGTCAGCTCTGTCGGCAGCAACAAGCTGAAGCACCGCTTCATCGGACCTTTTGCAGTCCTGGCCAGACATGGTGCGTCGTACACAATCGACCTTCCAAAATCAATGACGACGCACCCGACGTTCTATGTCGGACGTCTTAAGCGGTACTTTGACCCGCAGGGGGTTGCTGACTCGCAGACCCGCTCCTCGAAGCGAGGGTCGGTCACAGTCGTCGACGAGGACGTCGGAGCAGGCACCCAAGCCTCGGTCGGGATGACAAGGCTGAGGTCAAGACCGTACGCCGAGGGGCTCCATACGAACGGAACCCGGCGCCATACGCCGAGTACGCTGAGTACGCCGGGTACGCACCATACGCGTACGTCTGGGAGTGTGCCGCAGGCGGCTCCGGACGTGGCAACAAAGCCTCGATCCGTCGGATCATGCGAAAGGCCTCGTCCAGATCGGACGAAGAGGCCCGGCGATCCACCCGCAGGTGCAGGCTCGCGACCTCTCGTTCCACCAGGTTCAGGCGGCCCGCAAGGCGAGCGAGCTCGCCCTGATTCCCGGCCTGGGCGGCAGCATTACCGCCAGTCCCAAGGCCAAGTGCAATCTCAAGCACGAGGACACGTTGCCGGAGGCGATCAACCTCAGGGTCCTGTGTCGGACCCGCAGTCGGAGCACTCGGACGAGAGTGGCTCTCGGGAGGCGCCGAGTACTCGTACTCGTTCGAGGGCACCTCCGCCCCTGCTTGACCGGAATGGAGAAGTCCACTTCCACGTGGAGCGGATCCTCCAGGAGCAACAACGTCGCGGTAAGCGACAGCTCCTCGTGAAGTGGAGGGGTTATGCCCACTCCGAGAACTCGTGGGAGCCGATTGAACGGCTCCTGATTGACGGCCCGAAGGCTGTCGCAATCTGGGAACAGAAGCGGCGGCAGCTTCATAAGTAGTCCGGGGCTTCTTGCCCGAACGGGGTGCGGACGATGAATACATACCGTACCCGCGCTCATCGTGAGCGCTAGAAGCCGCACACTTCAGGATGTCCCTTGGCAGCATACGCTTACTGATCAAGTGGGCAAACCTCACACGAAGATCACGCTGGTCCAGGATGCGGGACAGCAGCTGATCTTCATGGAGTTCCCGTAACTCCGTGGGTGAGTACTTAAGAGTCTCCACCCATGCCCAGAACATGTCCTCACAAGAACGCCACTTGGGACAGTTCTCGGGCATAACCCAGGGGTATCCCCAAAGTGGATAGAGGCCACCCCGGGTCTCGGGCTTCTTATGACAAGTCGTGAAGTCCTTAAGGGGAATGCGGTGTGGCGCGAGAAGCACACACCGAGCAGCCTCCAAGTTGTCGACGAACAATTGTTCTTTCTTAACAAGGGCTCGTTCATAGATGCCCCTAGAAGTGTGGCCGCCCACAAGGCCACGAGGAGCGACGAGAAGCTCTAAGAAGAGGTCAGCCCCAGAGCTCTCCTCGGGAGGCCAATACCCTCTTGAGTTGATGGCAGCTCCCTGGCTGACGGGTGCCGCCTCCGAACCCCCACGCACACGCGGGGCAGCTTGGAACTCCTCCTGCTGCTGGTCGAGGTCATTCGAGACCTCCCGGGGCTCAACGATAGCACTCTCCTCTTCCTCTTTTTCCTCCTTCTCCTCCTCTTCATCCGAGGAGTCAAAGATACTCCGATAGGAGCGACGAGTCTCCTTCTCCTCGCGGAGTGTAGACTTAGAGGCTGTACGCTTCTTTGAGGGCTTGGCGCCTTCGGCTTTAGAGGCCTTAGCACGCGCAAGGCCCTCGGCAAGCGAGAGACGTTTGCGAGGATTCTCTTCCTCATCGCCACCAGCTTTGTGAGCGCCCTTAGCCCTGACGGCCGGACTCTCAGAGCGCACGGAGGTCCTGCGACTGTGATCACCTTGATCACTAGCGAGCGACTGCACGCTGTCATCTTTGTGCTCACTGGGCACTGGGCTGTGCCCTCCCACAGAGTCCGCAGGAGCATCGTGAGTGCTCTCGGACTCGGCATCGTCCTCACTGCCCGAGTTAAACTCACGTTCCACGAACCGAGGGTTCGGACGATTGTCTGAAGATGAGGGCGACGGGCTGCGGCGCTTGCTTGCGCGCTTGTCCACAGCCGCGTCACCCGAGGAACCGATCGCCTCGGAGGCCACCTGAGTAGCCTCCTTGAGTGCAGAGCCTTTGCCGTGAGGCTTAGTGCTCTTGGATTGCGCCTTACCGGCAGCAGCCTTTGAGCGTGTCTTAGCACTGCTCTTTGCAGTGCCACGAGGCATGATAACGGTCGAAGTGGAGACCTAGACGAAGAGCGCACAGGTTGCTGCTCGAGGCTCTAACTGTGAAGTGAGCCTCCGCCGCGCTCGCGCGGCCAAGTCAATAGTTTTCGACTTTGAGAATGAGATTTTTTGACGAACACCTCTTTATTCTGATTGGTCGGTAAACAGAACCTAAGTGGGGAAGGATGTAACGGGGCACGTAGCCCTAAGTGTGCCCTGGTTACATGAAGTGTGACACTTCACACTTCAGGAGTATGACACGTCATACTCCGGGATATTTGGTACGAGGTACCAAGGTCGTTCAAAGCCAACCATTGGTTAAATGACATTGCATTTCTATAGGTAACTAATAGTTTGTATTAAACCCAAACTTAACCTACCTATAAATAGACTCAGTTTACAATCTACCTTATTTAGGTCACTTCGCTCTCTTTAATTAAAGAGGGGACCTGTGAACTGCCGTTCACTGAGAGTTTGTAAACTCTCGGAAAATAACTTCCTCTAGCGCAAGGTGCTGTGTGACCCCGTCACAAAACCGAAGTGAAGTAACCGATGTAGCATCTAAATTTGAGGAATAATTATACAAAATTAGTTTAAAGAGCAATGTCGATTTAGTGTAGTGCAAACTTCGTTCAGCTGCGAGTGACACATCCAGCAATACGAACTGCGGGCGCGCTGCGGACTGGTGTACACACAAAAATGTTAGGGTGCGCATAGTGACTTCTCAGCTTGTACAGCCTGTATAATCATCAATAGAGCTGTTGTAAGTCGGTCCGTGACTTGACTTGCTAACATTTTGTATGCACACGAGGCTTTATACGCAAAAGAGAGAGTGTTCAGTTTAGACCTCGTCCTACAGCTTCCTATTCGCCTTCTCATTCCTCTTCGTGCCCTGTCAGCCAATCAATGGCCTCGACCACTGTACTGATCTTGGGGTCCGTCGCAGCTGCCGACGCCCGCGCACCTGGCTGAGGATCAGCCGATACCTCGTCGGTACCACTGTACTTCGATACTTCTCCTCGTCGGTCGATGTGACCCTTCGTCTCCTTCTCCATTTGCCTTTTGCAGTCCCACAAACGTCCTCAGTTCACTCAGTCTCGGGCGGGCAGTAGCTTGGTATATAGGTCTGCCGGTATGTGCTCGCTATTGCAGTATTCAGATTTCAGCACGCCACACCTGGTGTGATGTACAACGAACTTAATTCGCACATCGATGTGCTTGGCCTTTGACAAGGCCTTCTCGCCTTCCAGTTGCTTTAAAGCAGCCTGGCAATCGACCATCAATATCTGCGGCTCCACGAATGCAACGTCCAGCTCCTTTAGCAGCTCACGAATCCCCAGTAGCTCCTGTCCCATGGCTGACGCGGCTGTATATTCGACTTCCATCAATGACAATCACACGCCTCCCTGCTTTCTGCACACCCAGCCAATCGCCATCCCGTCCAAGGTGCTGAAACCACCGGTCACAGACCGTCGAACTTCCTTATCGGCTGGAAAAACAGCGTCGCTGTAGGATACAACTTCCAAAGGATTTCGCGAGTCCCCTTTCCCATGCACCCGCAGACGCAACCCACGCGTTCCTGCCGAGTAGCACAGGATACGCTTCGCCAACGTCCAGTCCGTAATCGTCGGACTATGCATTCTTCTCGTCGCTTTGTGAGACGCAAACTCTATTTCTGGGCGAGTGCATTGCGCCGGCCATAGCAAACTACCAAACAGTGATTGGAAACTTGACACTGTGATCGTGTCGTCGCTACTGGTTACAGGGAGTAACTCTCTTGTGTTTACCGCACTCTCGTTCCACACTTCGCCGATTGGGGATCTCACACCGTGAGCCAGTTCCCTCCCATGCTCTCTTAGCAGGTCCCTGATGGTAACCTCCTGGTCCATCTCGACGCGCCACTCGTCGTCGTAGTTAACGCGCACTCACAGGAACTTGTGCGCGCGCCCCAAGTCCTTCACAGAGAGTGGTGACAGCTCGCCGAAGAGCGTGCCGACTGCCGCCTGTTCGGTGCTAGTAACCAACAGGTCATCCACGTATACGCCCACTACAAGTAAAACGCCGTCCCTGGATCTGAAATACACACAGGTCCACCAAACTTTGCACGAGCCCGATCTCGACGGGTTTCTGATAAAGCAGTTTGCATCAGAGTC
>NW_003303739.1:274758-276707 GCF_000142945.1 Phytophthora infestans T30-4 | reverse complement strand
GGGCTAACCATTGGTAAGTACCACGAGGGCTTTTTTCGCAAAAGGAGGAGAGATGTTCCAGTTTAGACCTCGTCCTACAGCTTCCTATTCACCTTCTCATTCCTCTTCGTGCCTTGTCATCCAGTCATTGGTGTGCTGATCTTGGGGTCCGTCGCAGCTGCCGACGCCCGCGCACCTGGCTGAGGATCAGCCAATACCTCGTCGGTACCACTGTACTTCGACAAGAGGGACAGCAAGCCGATTAGACAAGGATGAGAGCTTTGGACTGCGCTTGCAGACGTCAACCAGCCGTGGGGAATGGAAGGAGAGGGGTTGCAGCTCTGAGCTTGCGTCTCAAAAACGGCGCCCAGCGATTGACGTGCCATCAAGCGCTCGTGTTGGGGCTGCTTGCCTGGACGGTCAGCGTTAAGAAGGGTTCGTACACTTCTAATGGCGTCCGGTGTGGGGCTCTCGTGGTTATAGCAATGCACTAACGTAATGTACAGTGGTGCATGTACAGTACTGTAGAAGGCAAGATACCCTTATCGAGGCGACCATCGAACAAGCTATATTCGTCGTTTTGCTTTACACTAAATCCGTATTGGTCTGGATTAATTTTGGGTATTTCTAAAAAGCTAAAAAATGAATTTTTAGATAAGGGACACTCCGTTTTGGCTTACACTATCACCAGTTAGGATTGGCAAAGGTGTAGATATTCTACACACAGACACCTCAGGAGTGGTACACGTATCGCCAAATTGAGCTCCACGGGTGGCACAATCCGAAGCGTCGTCCGCTACATGACATAAGGGACTATGAGGACGAGCATTTCTGAATGGTGACATCGATGTGGAGGTATTCATGGTGCTGACAGAGGGATAAGTTGTTGATGGCAAAGAATATTGGGTTTGTCTGCTCAAAAAGAGCTCCTATGGCCTTAAACAGACCCCACGAGTGTGGCTTATGGTGTTGAAGACCTTTTTGGAGAGTGAAGATTACACTGTACTGAGCAGTGCGATCTGTGTTGCGGTTAAAGTCATCGATGGCTGGCTGGTGTACATTTCCATCTAGGGTGATGATCCTTTTTTTTCGCTCCTAAAACGACGATGATACGCGACATGAAAAAGCTGTTGCTTGGTCGAAAGATCTCGGACCGATCCATTACACCCTTGAAGGGAAATCAGATGATATCGACATGACGGAACAGCATTCGTAAGTCAACAAGAATTATGCTGAAAAGGTGCAACAACAGTTTGAAACGGACAAATGTTATAGGTGTAAAGTACCAAGCACTGCCAATTTGAAGTTGTCGAGGTCCATGTGTCCCATGGCAAAAGAAGAGAAAGAACTGATGCAGAACAAGTTATACCAATCTGCTATCGGCAATTTGATATATTTAATACTTGGTACACTTGCATACCTCGTTTGAGATTGCAGTCAATACCTTCAAAATACATGAATTTTGCACTGGCGTGCTGCAAAAGTGGCTTTCGTTATCTGAAAGAGACGATGAAGTGGGATTTGCGTTTGGGAGGCACCATCTTCAAGCATACTCAGACGAAGATCTCGCAAAACAGAGTTGATAATCGTAATTTTGTTGCTGGGTACCTTCCACAGTTAATGGAAGTACCATCTCGTGGTGTAGCCAGACAGAAAGAACGGTCGCATTCAGTCTATTGAATAGATCAAAAGTTGATCCACTTGTCGTCCAGACCATCCCCTCCCCCCCCCCCCCCCCGGCCGCCTCCAGTACGAGTCATCTCTCAATGCCTTCTCCCCAATACGCATAAAGCAATTGCCTGGTGCACAATGTGCACCGAGCTTAAAAAGAGCGACAACCCCATTATCATCCAGTGTCTGAAGGTTTTCAATACCACCAAAGGTCAAACTATTTTTTGCACGTTATGTGACACTCTTTAATGCGATACAAACTTCGGAAGTGCCGCTATACTCCGTGCAAACAAGCCTCT
>NW_003303739.1:209408-274615 GCF_000142945.1 Phytophthora infestans T30-4 | reverse complement strand
CCGAGTGAGCTTTCCATATCTACAAACGGTGCAGAATGTCGCATGCTACTACCATCCATTCTTAGCTCGGGAGAGAGAGAGTGACGCAACTACTATCATCGTGGCGACTGTCCATAAGCTGGCTTTTAATGAGCTCGGAGGAAGAACTTGAGTCATTCACATTTGACGGGGACTTGATTAGATTAGGCAACCGTTTTGTTGGTGTTATGTCCGATGAAAAGCCTTTCCTTGTGATATTTACAATGAATGCGCTAGTCCACCAAGCTTCGCAACACCTCACGGCATTCATTTTTACGTACCCACTACCTATAGGACCAACCCGGTTGGATATCCAGTCCGTGTCATCAGCATTGTCACTTTCGCTAGAAGGTTGCACCTGCTGGTTTTGCGTGTCACTTTCCAGCAGCAAACATGACACAATGCTAAGGCGTTTTCAGTACTGTGCTGGATCTACAGCAGTGTATTGGTCGAGCCACTGCGTATATCCTATGTAATGGGAGACGGTGATGCGGCACCATATAACGCTGCTGCTGTTGTTTTTGGAAAGTAATTGCAGGTACCTCTATCTCACCTGCTTCTTTAACGGCTTTACAAAGTTGTTTGATCAGCTTAAGGGTCTTCTATACGAGCTAAGTAACTTGGTCCTTCGTGACGCCTACGATCCGCACCACCACGAGCGTCGACAGATTTGCCATTGGGTCCAAAGCTACAAAGACGCGCTGACTCCACAATCCAATTCTAAAAGCGTCCCGCTGTTTTTTTAAACGAGTCGAGATAAATGACCGATTTGCCACTGATAATGCTATTGTACACCTACCGCGTTTGTCACCACCATTAACCCGGTTGAGCATTTCAACCTGGCCTTGAAACACAATTACACCTCATGATAATGTTTATATAACTACAGCAGCTCGCTGCGTGCTGCCGACAGCTCGCTGTAGATGTCCGTCTATTTGCGCTCGCCCTATTCCTGTCAAAAACGTTGCATGTTTGGTAAAGACTCTTTAGAGCCATCAGCGCTGACGAGAGTATGAAGCACCACAGAAGAGCCTTGACCTCTTCATGATGGATTCTTGTACCGATGTACTCCACGTGTTGTACCATACACCGAAGAGAGCCTACAACCCAGTCACTAACACCATGCCAGAAGGGCTCGAAGTAGCTGCTCGGGTTTGTGTCACCACACCACGCAATTAAACCGAAAACCGGTCAAGTCAGGGCGGTCGGTCGATTTAATTATCCAAAATTGCCCTTGATCCTACCGCTTCCAGTATGGCTATTGCACGTATCGCCTCTTTCCGATGCAGGAACGTGTTCGAGCTAACAGTAACGGCGAGGAGGTGCTTGTCAAATGTTGTGCGCCCAAGTGAAAACGATCTACAACCGGCTGTCAAGCCATAGGGCTTAGAGCTTAGGGTTATATTAGTAATAACTACTTGCATGTTACGCATTAAAGTGACATATTGAGGTCGTTCTGCCCAGCAACTGGTGTCTCTCCTCTTGGCGGCGTTGCTGAGGACACTCTTACTTGACTAGCCGCACCATGCGCATCTCTACGCGACGCCAACCTGCCTAAAACAAGTCCCGTATGCACCACAAATCGGATACCTGCGGGCTGGACTTTTGGGTACAAAATCGCATCAGCTTGAGGGCTTGGCCTGATGGTGTTGGTATGGCTACACGCTGTGAGAGCTGTACAGCTGTTGCAGGCGGTCCAGTGTACCAGAACGCCATGGGGTATCAGAGCTTGTAGCGGGTAGCTAACATAATCCATACCAGAGTAGCGTAAATCATCTTTTTTATTGTGATGAAAACCAAGAGAAGATATAAATATCAAACGTGTTTCCTTGGAACAACCACAATATTGTGAATAGCACACGTCCATAAACGGGCTTAGCAACGGATGTACAACGTGCGCCCGATTGACATTCGAAAACTTGAGTCACCTCATATACAGAATAGTTTTGTCGCTACCTGAAATTCTTTCTCCATCAGACGCCACCATGTGCAGCACGCGGCGGTGGTGGATAGCATCAGTGCTTAGTTTTAGTGGGCGCACTATAAACCCTTACGCGACTGACTACGCTTGCGATTCAAAAATGGCCTGTACTGAAGATTGCAATATGCGCCTCGTTGATGGGTTCAGCGCTAGGTCCACCTACGAAAATACCACGCGGCTCTGCTTCAACCCCCCCTACGCGTTTTTTAGGTCTACGCGGTTCGCACCCGCTTGCCATAGTTGCTCTGGGTGTGTTACAGCACCCATCTGACGATGGTCAAGATAATCAAGTCATTTGCATTGAAGTCCATCATTTTTGTAGTGAAAAGCAAATAGTGCTGAAACCATCCGATTTTGTAGCGGAGATATTCTCTTTCTGTATGTATTGTCCCGGCCAGAATTGGAGAACCCAGAAATTGCAAAGCTCAAATATTTCATGTTCTACTGCGAAATTTAAAGCATAAATTAATCCTCAGCGTATTTTAAAACTTCTTCAATAGGCCCTTATCTGACTAGATATACTGGAAAGCGCCCAGGACCCTTAGTAGCACTTTTCAAAATGGAGATGATGGAGAGCCCATCGACGGAAAAAAGTATAATACCTAAACCAAGCGACTATCAAGCTTTTTGATGGCAGGTCTGGAATGGTAATGATCTCTGCTTTCTGATAAGACTATTGTACCTTCGGTCGGATTAGCTACGCGAGTGTAACTGCGAGCTGTGCTGAGGCACAATGGCCAAATTGCTCGTACTTTAGCCTACATACGGGAATGATGATTTGGAGCGCTGCTTTACTTTGATTCTGCAACGGTTTGTAAATGGATCGACGCTTGTGATACATGTAGTCCCAACACTGACGTGGAGTGCTACCAAAGCTATGCGGAGCGCTTTAGATATGTTTTTTTTCTAATTTGGGACATGGTAGGAGCGTTTGAAAACAATAAAATTGGATTGTACAGGTGCCTAGTTTTGGATGGGTCACGAAGGTACGGTTGAGCTTGCAGAATACGAAACTCTTTTTGTCACAGCGAGCTTTTCGACATAAATCCAAATCATGTACGAATACGGCCTAAACATATTTGCCAGTATAACACGATATATCACGTACTGTTTCCGCATCTCCAAAACCTAGAAAGGCAGGTAGATCACGACCCAATGCTGTCGCCTATGTGTTCAGACCAAGGTAAGGCTTTGCCTTGGTTGCGCTCAGCCCAAACGTGCCTATACGAGCGAGCAAAATACGTGTAGGATTTCCAATAAGATAATCAGACCGGCATCTGTAGCCGGTTCCCGCTTTTCTTGGCTCGCAGGTAGTCGTACAGCAGACATCCACACGACAAGTTGGATGCTGGTTCCCAAGGTGGATCTTCGTAGCCAGCTCACTGGACTTTGAACTCGCGTACAGCACGCTCTGCTCGTCGTAAGTGGTGTTCTATCGTCAAGAATGGCCTCGACTTCAAACTCGCCAACAACTTGTTATGATTCCTCGCTGTCTTCTGGCAACAACCCCTCGTCGAAATTGAATCTTGATTCACAAGTCGCGTCTAATACTAATCGAGCCTTCGCTCGACTGCTAAATTTGTTTACAGCCTTGAGTCTCGACAGGTGCACTACTGGGTAAAAGCGATACCCACATCGGTCTGGCAGTTCCAGCTGATTCGCGAACTCTTCCACCGCTTGATCCGAAAAGGTCCATGCCATCGATGAGCTAATTCCTTCGTCAGTCCTGATTTAACGCGCTCCATGTACAGCCACACTTTCCTCCAAATCTCAAAAAGCGATCTCGGTGGGGCTCCTACAGGGTAATTTGTCCCTTCCGAAGCTTCTGGAGGGTCTACCGAGTGTTCAATTCCACCTGGTTGGGGTACAGCGGCCTATTCCAGTCGACACAGGGCATCATTATGCTTCTTAGCTCGTCGCTCCTTCTCAACCTCCTGATAATATTCGGCCATAGTGAGGGCGATCTGGTGCTGTCGATCGATTTCGCATCACCACCCCAGTATGTCAGCCAGCTTGCCGAGTCCTCGTTTGAGTGATGCCGGCATCGCCCGCAACATTAAATGCGCATCCCACCCACCCGTGAACCAGGTAGAACAGTGTTTCCTTCCTTGTAGCATCTTAAGAAGTATTTATAGCAAATATCAGCTTCTCGGCGATTTCATCCCAATCCTGTCGCAGAGAATATTCCGGGTATACTCGTACAGAGCCCATCACCGACCTTGCCGAGCGTTCCTGCTGTCCATTAGCCTGTGGCCGATAGCTCAAAGTCGCTCGTGACCTTGACTGCGTCATCTCAGCGAATGCTTGGAGCACCTCGCTCATTAAGCGTGGGTCGCAGTCGTGCCTGCTCAATGATGGGGCTCCGAACCGTCGGTACACATATTCTTCGAGCGCTTGAGCTACACCCAGCGCAGTGGTATCCGACATAGCATTGGCAATGACAAATTCCGTGAACGAGCACTGAAATAGGAGCAACGCTGTGTTGCCTCTGCGAGACTTCGGTAGTGGGATGATAAGTCCATAGAGACGATCTGGAATGGTCGTTCGGCTAGTATGCTGCCAGGTGAGTAACCACGAAGCTGCGGACGGCTTTTGCTCGAGCTACAATCCGTCCTTGACTTCACATGTTTTTCCACGTCAGCTTACAGGCCGATCCAATAATAATAGGAATGTTCTAACCACACCTTGATGTTCACCTTCCAGCGAGTCGTGACAGTTCTGCAAGACCTCCTGAATCACCGTTGTCGTAACCAGAAACCGCAGATTATCCAAGTTGGTGATCTTCTGATAACGCGAATGGGTCAGCATATATCGAGCTTCTTTATAACTCAGCTCTTTCGCTTGGCCCAGAAGCACCTTCTTGGTGTTTGATCATCTCTGCCCCTCACCATGTGCCACCATTATCCGTCTGCGTCGCTCACGTTGTATTACTACCGGGTCAGCATCTTCCGCATCGGGAAATGTCACCGGCACAGTCTTGGGAGAATAATTTAGCATATCCGCACCGGTTAAATCTTCGTTGAACACTTCTTGTCGCTCTTCATGATGTTATCGAGCTTTTGTGAACCCCTCCGAGTGTCCCCCTGCAAACTTGACGCCTTTTTTTGGCTTTCGTCGGTCGCCTAGTCATCACCGCCATATTGCTATAATCGTACTCTGGGGAGCTGTAATCAACCTCAATTTTTTTTAAAGGTTTCTTCATTGAAGGCTCGCTGCCAGACAGTACATGTACTTAACGCTCTGCTTCGCTTGACGAAACATCTACCGAGTCGTCGTCCGGCTCGTAGATCATTTCCTGGATACGGTTCAGCGACGCCAATTCCGACTTGCGAGTTTCGGCCAGGATCACACGACGGACCTTCGATTTCAGCGCTTCAGTGGTTAATAAATCCGCGGCAGCGCTGTCTTCTCGCACAGCATGAATATATTCCACTGATCGAAGCTTGGCCACGAGCTCCTTGTGGATATTCAGCAGCGCTAGCAGTGTCTCCTTCCTGCATGCGATCACCCCTAGTGATTGTTGAATCGCGAGCCTTGAGTCACCAACGATGTCCAAATCTTCGGCACCGTACTCAATAGCAGACTTGACACCGTTTGTCATCTCTGAGTACTCCGCCTCATTCACAGTGGTGGCCGAGAGGTAAGCGTTTGCAGCGATCACTATCTTTAACTCAGGAAAGCTCCACAGCACCCAGGAACAGCAACCGTAGCCGTCGTACGTTTCTGGCTTCACCTATCCGTCAAATGACATGACAAATGCACAGTAATTGCGTGGAAGCCTTGCGTAGAGCAACGACGGTCCATGCGTAAGGTCGGAGAGCCCTTGCTTGGAGGCGCCACCGGCGCGAGTGAGTCTTCTAGGTCGACAAAACACGTGATGTATGACTGCAGTAGCGTCGCGAAGGCGACATCTTTCTCCTTCACGCGCTGTACCTTCAAGTACCACTGCGAAAACAGCACTGCGAGCTGGACCGCACGTCCGAAGAGAGACTTCGATTTATGCACCTACTCCAACGTGGAGAGCTGTGTATAGACATGTAGCGTCTTTCCTGCCATCTGGACGTAGCAGATCTTCAAAAGCAACGACAACGCAATAACGTTTTTCTCGTCTGGACGGTAGTTCATCTCTGATTTCTTGAGCACACGGCCGAGGAATCGTACTGGGAGTAACTTGCCTTCGTGTTCTTGCATAATCGTCGTGCTCAACGCCCACTCATTCGCAAAGAGCATGACATGGACTTCCTTCCACCAATCGAAGTGCCTGAGGATGCGAGCATGTGAAGCACTCGCCTTTATTTCGCGAAGGAACGACGTGCCACAGAAAGGTAGCAAAGTCATCATCCTTCAGCCGGTACAGCGCCACACCGTAAACAGCAAAGTCTTGTATAAAGCGGCTGTAATAGTTAAGCCCTCCACGAAACGACTGCATGCCCGCTTTTTCGCTGAAAACGAAAGCGCGGTGATGGCTGCAAGCTTCTTCGGATCCGCCCGGATTCCTTCTGGCGTAATTTTATGCGACAGAAAGTCCACCTTGGGTGGCAGAAGATGCTCTTGGTGAAACTAATACTGATCCGACACTGTGTAAATCTCGCCAGCAATCGGTACAGTGTCGCCAGACAGCTGTCTAAATCCTCGCCACCAAAGCAAATTTCATGCGCAAACGTCTGCGACCAAACACAGGTAACAGCGATGATTCATCTGGCTCAGCCGTCGTGAACATGTCTGCGACGGGACTGTTGATGAGCTGTAACACAGGGTTAGCTCCCACCGGTACTTAGCGGTCTACCTCGATCTTCGTTTGAAACGAACCATCGGTGCCTGTTTCACGACGTTCCTTAGCCTGTTCTTCGGATAACCGCATCGTTTTCAAATATTCAAACCAACCTCCTCTAAGCTGAACGAACCCTCTGAGAGCGTTGTCAATCATGCGTTGGTATATCGTCGGCGCGTTCATTATCCCGAAGGGCATGCGCAACCACTCGAAGTGTCCGAGTGACCAGACAAAGGCCGACACGTTACGTGCTCACAAGGTCATCATGGCCGCCCAGAAGTCGCTTGCAGCATCCTTCGAGCAGAATCATAGGTAACACTCGAGATCGGTCAACAGATCGTCGACTAGCGGTATTGCATACTCCATGATTGCGATGATAACATTCACCATCTTGTATTCAATGCCGGGTGTCCAGCCCTTTTTTATCACAATCACGGTTGACGATGCTCATGAACTGTCTGAAAAGACAATCAATCCTGCTTTCACTAAAGCTTAGCAGCTCGTACAGTTTTCCGAGAAATCGTAGGGGTACGCGTTGGACACACGGTTTAATTGGGGCATGTCCCTGCGTGTCGATATCGCATAATACGCCGTAGGCAGTGCGTTACAACTTGCCACCAGGATGCGCTCGTGGTTCTTCAGCGTCTGAGCCAGAAGTTCGCTGCGATCGGTCGACAGCTGGGGATCACCAATATTGGGCGCGTTGTAGAATATCGTTGCGTTGATTGCTTCGGTGAGATCTGGCAGGAAGGCCCATTCTTTTGCATCGTCTTCCAGTCCGATGTCGTTAGCTGGGTGATCACAGAAATCAATTATTTTATTCTCCGTTAATTCATTCCCTTCGGTAGTTAACACGCGAGCAACCGACATGTATATCTCGTCTAAAGTTGCGACGGCCGCTTCCCTCAACTCAGCGTCTATAAACGCTTCGATTTGAACACTCGTCACTGGGCCCAACTCCTTCACCACCTGATTTCCCATCACTGGACCAACTGCCGAGTCTCGGTTCGCAATATTGAAGGCGCAGAAAGCCGACATATTGGGTCGGTGACTTCTGTTCTTTGTCTCGGGTGATCTTGTCTTGACAGTCCGGCATTCGCTCCAGTCTCGCAACGAACTCTTAGTGCCGTGTTTATAACTTTCTTCGCAACGCCTGCGTCCTCTGGACCCACCACCGATGCTTCGTTCGCAGATTTGGCTGCGCACAAGGCCTGGACAATTCCGCCTAGACCACTGCTACTCGTCTCTTCCGGCTTCACGCCAGACTCAAAACGAACGCTCGTTGGCGTATGCACGACGTTTACAGCGCTCAGCAGGTCGTATGTACACCCTGCCGAGGCTTCGTTTGCATTACAGTTGTGCACCTCCAATTCGGCAGGGCGGGCCATATCAACAGTGCCAAGGCATCAAAGCACAGCGTAAAACAAAAACCGAACGCAGATCCAGTGCACTGATATTATTTTGTTAATTCAGTACAAAATTTAAGTTTAGATTTGAGACGATGCCTGTGTGACACCAACAGTTTCTAATAGTCTTTGCAGATATGTTGTTCCAGCCTTCAGACAACCACTTCATGGCGGAGTAAACGTCGACCGGCGTGTAAGGAGCACAGGTCCAGCTCCGCGGCTTGCTTCTTGTTCTGGTACTCATTCTTCAGGCACATAATGATGCCCTGGTCCATAGGCTGCGCTACGGCAGTCGTATTTGGCGGGAGCTTGCAAAAACCACAGCCCTGTGCGCTGCTGGAAGCGGTACAGCCACCCTCGACTAGGTGCATTGCCTCCGGGTAGCTAAACTCCTTCACCCTGAGCAATCATTAGTACCGTAGAGCCCTGAATAGTTGCGTTTCCGTGCCAAGTCTTGAACTCGTCAATCTTCTGCATCGTCTTAGCGTCAGACGCGCGAATCGCGGGCCGCGCAACAGCGCTTCCGGTCGCGATAGGCATCCGGCAAGGCGGCAACGTCCGCCGACCGCTTAAGAATACTCTGGACGGTAGTGCGCTTTACTGCTGGGGGGTCTTAAAGCGCTCCGTTGCCCAACGAGCAAGGTCGGAGTGAGAACTGACTTGTGCTTCTCGCACAAAGACTGCTTTTGTGCTAGAGTTAGGGACATGTAGGAGGATGGGGATGTCCCATTGTCTTTGGCGGTAAAAATCAATGTGTGTGTTTATATGAAGACGTCCGATCCAAAATTTAAAATCAGATCGAAGCGGCGTGTTATCCCTCCGCGAGGAGGGGAAAACCGCTGAGGTTAATTGCTAGGGTGGTGATGGGCAAAGGTAATTGCGCATCCGATTCGCGTAATCATAAAATCTGGCAGGGTATCGACTGATACCGGTGCCGAATTGGAGGGGCACGACTGTATTGCCTCCCTCATGAGCTGTCGTATAAGTGGTCGAAGGTCTTCTGGAAATTTGGACCTCATACGAGTCCCCGGCTGTCACCTCAGACGCCAGACAGGCTTCCACTCGCTCACGTTCCTGTATGATCGTCTTCCAGCGCGCTACACACGTCAGACGACCCTTAGCGTCCTTTAGCGAGTCTTCAAAGGGCCTTGTTAGTACCCCACGGGGTTCTGGATAGTCTGGTCGCTCGACTGCCAAAGGCTGAGCTACGAGCCATTGTTCGTAGATCTCACACTCCCGCTGGAACAGCTCGCGAACTCTGCAGCCTTCGTAGGCGAGCACTTGCCGAGCTTGGTACTTCTTAGAGTCCAGGCGCACGTAGCCGTCACCTCGCGGCAAATCCCCATCTGGTATCCAAATAGCAATCGAGTCGTGTGCTGGGAGGTACACAGTTTGGTCAGACACGTTGGTCATCGTCGTAATCAATGGCGCCAGGACCGATGTCCGCCTCGTCCTCAATGCTAACCAAAAGCTCGGTGGCGGCTGCAAAGCGTGCGGCCGACACGTCCTGACTTGAGCTCTCGTTGCTAGCTCCGCCAGACTTGGCAAACGTAGCTGGTACCGTCGGCTGTCCTTCCACCATTTTTCTTGTTTTCTTCTTTTTCTTCCTATTTTCTTAGTAGCTCGTTAACAGGAATGCCATACAAACAGTTCCCAATCTCCACACTTTGATCCCGGGTCGCGGCACCAGTTGTGATGTTGGAATTTCCACGTGAGCTCTAGCTACAAATGTAGTTAGGAAGCTCCCACAACAATACGCCTGCTAGGATAGCAAACAATCGTTCGGGCGGACCTGAAGTCCCCAGTTCTACCCTTGCACTGGGACACACTGGACCTTGTAAACTACGTATATAGGCCAATCAGTAGAAGCAAGAACGCGCCACGAGCACGAGCAAATCTAATATGCGTTTTGAATCCTCGTGGTCCCAACAGCGGAAGGGTCCGTACCAGGCACGGGTAAGCCTTTAACGGGGGCACCGAGTGTTCAACACTCGGTTGGAAGAATTAAAGGGATGCAATGCAAGCACTCCCGTGCAAATATGCAATAATAAGCCGTCACGTAAAAACCTCCCGATAGTAATCGGCCAATACACACACAATTTCTTGGCCTTGCCGGATGAACATTCGCAACAGAGATTCGAGTTCACCGGCAGGCATAACACACTCAAACAAGCTTGACCAGACGCTTACCTTGAAGTCGGACGTCGCTCTGTGTGCTTAAGTGGGAATTATTTTCTGTATTTATGTTTGCCCTTTCGGGCCTATTCCTAATAAGAAGCCCTTAATATGTATACACATATCAAGTGAAGTATGATCCGTTATGGGTCTCCTTGCACGCCAAGCGTCGTCTGCAGCGTCACATGCGAATCTTTAGCAGCCCGCGCCCTGTCCCAGGTGGTAAACGTGCCTTCAAAGAGTCCCGGAGTCTTCCGCGAACTCATCCAACCGCCACCGAGAGTTCGTACCGTAGATGATCAGTTCTTGGTCGCTGAATGCGAATCCGGCCAGTCTATTATTAAAAATAAGGACTGCCTGGATTGAGTGACATCTGGACCGTATTCAATATTCGCTGAGTGTGAGACTCAGTGAATATTGTATACGGGCGAGACTCAACGGTGTCGAGTCTCTTGCATCTTGGAGTCAATGTACATCACGTGGTCGAGGGTTCGTCGCTTGAACATCTTGAGCGATGCCGCATCTTTGTTGACGGGCGATTATCCGCAACTCTGGAGAAATCACTGCACCACACAGTCACCACTTGAATATGGTAAGTACGCTTCGTAGAGAGGCGTATATCGCCTGAGTAAGTAGTTAAATAATGAATAGTCGAGCCCAGTCAGCATTATTAATATCGACTGGCCATTGTGTGATGCGTAAAGCCTGACAAAGGGAGCCATCGACGGAGCGGGGGTACCACTCGAGTCACGCGGTGATCGCGGCGACAACGGGCTTCATCAATAGCCCAGAATAAAAACAGAGCGAGGTTTGCGGCGACGACGGTGGCGGTGGCAATGGCGCTGTTAGAAAGCAAAAAGTGTAACGTGGTGCATTTTGATGAAAGTCGAAAATGAAGTAGTATTGACGCGATGGTGAGTGGACACTAACGCTACAAGTAGTTTTATACCAATCTATTAGATGGATTTGTTAATGCAATCATTCACACTGACTAGTTACCAATTCCTGGTTTTGGTGAAAAAAGGTAATTGCTTTTTTTTAGGTTCCATAGAAGCCCACTACCCACTCTACCCAACTTCACTCGTCGGCGCACTCCTGCAATTATCAATTGCTTCCGACTCGCCGTGTCCTCACTCAAGGCCATTGGGGCCCTTCGCGAAGCCGTAGATCTGGTCAGTGGGCTTCGTGACAGCCGACGATGTCGGTATCGCTCATGTCGATGTTGAAGATGTCGATGCTCACTCCGGCTACAGCGTCCTCAATGCGGCACACGTAAAAGCATTTCGATAGAGCCCAGTGATCGGTGTTATGGCTCGTGTAGTCTGCCTGATGTTTTCGGGCCCCTGATGCATCTCGGCCTTGCTCGGTCACTGGACGAGCAGGTCATCGACATTGCACACGTCGCTTGCGCCACCACCCCATGGCGTTCCCTCAGTGTACGCCCTTGAGGTTGTGACCGCTGTACTTTGTATTGTACGACACCCACAAACGATAATGGCGACTCTTGAGAATGTCGATACCCGGTTATGGTTGCACTTTGTCATCTACTTCGACTGAGCCGCTACCACTAGCCAACAGCATGCGCGCGTCCCGAGAGACCTGGGGCTAACGTGACTTGAAGCGAATGATGTGATTGGTGGAATTCTTGATGTGATGGTCTGTGATTGGACAGTTGCCTACAACCGTCGTGGTGTGTGACCAATTCGCATGGGTAACCATGACCGGCGTTCCCATCCAAAAAAATTCCAGTTGCAATATCATATACAAACTTCAAGTATAATCGTGGTGTTCCCGACGCAGCTTTGTCTACTAAGTACGAGAATGAAGCAGATGTAGTGCGAGTAAGAGAAGGTAACAGGCTAGGACTTCTAACTCAAACGAGTTTACTTTCACATTTCAATTCATCGGCTCGCGTCGACTACAAGTCTCGTTCGCATCGTCCTCTACTCTCGATCTACCAGTTTAGTAGAAGCTGTCTCTATGACCAAGGGTTTAATTAGGGTTGACAGCAGTATCGGCTTCGATGTCCACAACTTTCTGACAATCATGTCTAAAGTTTGGCCCCAGTCGACAAAAGCGTAGCTGCAATTGAGTCTTTTTTTAGTTTTGGTGAGGTTACATTGATGTCACTTAGTTAGACTAACGATTTCCTATGCCCGCCTTTCCCAGCGCCGCCCTCACGTCGACGCTGCGCTGTTAGCCCCCGGTCCAAGCCCCAGCTTCCCCGTATACTCTCTCTTCACCATTTGTGGGTGTTAATCCGTATCACTTGTTTCCAGTGCACTCTCCCTGCCCTGCCAGTGTGCTAGGTCCCCGGACATGTAGTTGAGTGTATCCACCCATCGTAGCAGATTCGGAGGGCTGTCCCCTTCGAAGTGTACTTGTACACTACGCTTCGTATCCATTGCTTGGTTGGCAAGACGGTCAGCCATTTTGTTGTAGCACCGTAGGCGGTGGTGCTACTTGGACACCACTATGCTGTCGGCCAGTCTTCTGCTTTTCCAATAGAAATTGTTTGAGGTGAGGTGCCTTGGGTGGTTTCCTCTCTCTGTGTTGCCGAATAAGCATCGCACTATCGCCAATTACCTCCAATGGAGTGTATCTCTTGGTTGCACACGCCTTGAGCCCGATGTACAGCCCCAAGTTTTCCGCTACATTGTTAATCGTCTTCTTGTTGGCCAAGGACAATGAGCCGATCCAGCATACCTTCACTCCTTTCATTGGGTGTCCAACACGAATAACAATCGATCCGCTTCCGCCTGGACCCGGATTGCCGCGGGACCCCCCATCGAAAAGAGGAGATACACCGCTGCACTGTGTGGTGGTTCAGGCTGTTTGGTCACTGAGTCACTTTTCAATAGTGCAGTCCTCAAGACAGCGTTTGCCTAAGTGCTCAATGCGCTAGTCGACTTGCTATACATAATATGTATAGCAAGTCGACTAGCGCATTGAGCCCATATTATGGGCTCGCACCGTTTCGTACCCACGATGAAGTCTGCACTGCAATGCCGTTGTGTGGTGCCCTTCTGTCACACTGTTGTTTCTGTCGTAGTGTTCAACTCTCCATCTCCATACTGCATGAAAATACGTGGCTGCTCCAAGGCTCCAGCAATTGTCTGTAAGTCCCTCAATTCTTTCGACGAAGGCGACCGAAGTCGTTGTCGTCAGTTCATGAAGGTGTTGTGCAATCTTCCATACCTTCCGGTACCCGACTAAGCTTTAGCCCAAAAATGCAACTTTCGACTTCCTCTTCACTCATGCCTAATCCCCTCCAAGGCGTGATGAGTACCCGCCTCAGTTTCATCGCCGCTGGGCAACCCCAAAATACGTGGTATATGTCCGTGTCAACAATGTGTGCGCAGGTCGTGTGTGGGCAGCCGGCTTTGTTCTGGCTGACGTCGTACATGGAGAAGGCTCCCCATTTGAGTCGCAGCAGCGTTTGTTCCTCCCAAGGTCCCAGTCCAATTATTCGGCGAATACTCTTCCAGGGTAGTGCTGCGAGGCCGATAGCCGCTGCTGTGCTCTTATCCACCCATTTGGATGCTCTTTTCTCTTTGTTGGCTACTCCTCTGCGGTGGACCGGCTGGGCAATCCGTGTTTTGTAGTGCTTCCTTGTGAGTCCACCGCCGCCCCCCTGCCCACAGACATACGAGCCCACTCAAACTTGGGTGAGGTCTTACCGCAAGGATCCTAAATTGTCCTCTGAGATTGCTGTGAGATGTCTAAGAAATGCGGTGTGACTGTCTACCTGCACACTGTGGTCAGGACCAGACGAAATAGTGTGGATGACCGCTTCGACCATCGGCCTTTGCAATGAGTCTTTGGTCGCTGCTGAGTTTGTAGGCGAACCCGGGCTCGATGACTGAGGTATTCTTCTAGGGTTACCTTTCGAGTGCTCTTAACCCTTTTGCTGCCAACCCTTGTAAAACATTCATCGTTGTACAAAAATCGCTAGATTAAATTCTTGTTTTTTTAAATCAATTATGCTCCAACCGGGAAATGATACAAAACGACCACGTTTTACAAACGTATCTCAAAACAAATACCACGATTTCCCTAAATTAATTTTCAACTCACCGGGAACGGACCGCAAAATGTGGCATCATGCATCGTTTTTCAAACATCTCTTTTTTAAAGTATGCAACATTTACAACAGAAAATGTATGGGGAGCAAAAGGGTTAAGCCAGCACATACCCCCGTTGTTTTTTATGTCCAGGGAAACACTCCATAACCGTTCGTGTTGAAGTAAATCGAGGAGCACTCGTTCACAGAAGCGCTACCAGCGCTACCGACATTAGCACCGTAGTCAACATTATTTTCTGCACGAGAAAGTTATTGTCGATGCTGGGGTCGATACTTGAAGAATACCTGACACATCACCGCTGTTACCTTTTGTTGACCCCTTTTCTTTTGTTTAGCCAGCAAGTACCACCGTTTTTGGTTGTTCAAGTTAACCCTTCTAGTCCCGTATGCTATATAATACAGTATAAGTGTTATAAGAGGTTTTAATATGCAGCGAACAATGAAACATAAAACTTTTTCGCATACTGAAATTTGTATTGTATTGGTCGGTTGCAAATCCTAACGGTGACTGGTTTCTCGCACGTCGCTACTGATCTGGGGTTAGAGGAGCCCGTCTGCGGATGCTATCGGGTGGATAGAGGTTTGAGTCGATCACGCTATCCCGTTCCCTCCCCACTACATTTGAAATCTCGGTCTCCCTCCGCCCCGCTCCGCCCAACTCGAACAGCATGGAAAACACGTTCAAACAGCTCTGTCGAGAGTTTTGCAAGCAAGGGTTGACACCGAAGCCCTCCACCGGCCTTAGTAGTGACCACCGCTACGTCCGCCTGGGAAAAAGCGTGAAAGGAAAGGATGGCGTCGACTGCTTTACCGGTACAGCTCGCACCACTAGTTTGCATCGATTACAACAACTTTACTAACCGTTTTGTCCCCTCAGGCGAGAAAGCGCTACTGGGGTTGCTCGACAGCGTGGCTGGCTAGCGTATAGTGTCATCGCTGGAACTATTCCTCCGTCCCCTTCGTCGACAGCATTGACGGCACCGCCTGCAGACAGCGGAGCGTGCGATGATAGGTCCACTTCTGCCGCAGCTGATCGCGTCGAAAGGAAGACAGCACCAACGTCTACCCCGCCTGCTAAAGAGAACGTGCCAGCTACGACGACCTCTACTGCGACGGCAACCACTGTAGCCAGTACAACTCAAGCTCGGGCTTCGAGTCCAGTTACTTCGGCTAATACAGCACAAGCTCGGCCCTCGACCGCAGCTGCTCGACCGGCTACAGCACAAGTTCGGACTGCGAGTGTGGCTACTCGGGATGCTACAGTACAAGCTCGGACTGTGCGTCCTGTTACTCTGGCTTCTACAGCACAAGCTTCAAGCGTTATCCTGTCTGATACAGCAGAAGAAAACACGATGACGCTGCCTCTGCATCTGGATACAGCAGAAGGTCATGCCGCAGTAGAGGAAGAGGAAAAAGGTGAGGAGCTTGAACTTGATGACTTGATGGAGCACGAGACGGGTTATTGTTCAGCGAAAGCGTAAGGGGATGGCGTCTCTCTTGAAGTTGCGTGCCCCGAGCTGGTTCGTATCGACAACAAAGGCATGGGAGGAGTAGACCAACACGATCAGCTGCGACTTCACCGCTATTCTATCCAGAAAGCACTGCTCCATCGATCCTACTACAAGAACCTGTTTTCTCGGTATCGCTGACATGGCATTAGTCAATGGGTTCATTATCCACAAGTTAGTGATGAAAGAGCAAGGCAAACCTGTTCCCACCCATGCTGACGATTTGGCGCGGCTACACGTGGAGCTGCTTGCGCAGCAAAAGGTGGACTTTCAAGGCAACATGCACGCCCAAAACTTACTTTCGACCCCACTGGCAGGACAACTGCACGTGCTGACTAAAACTGCAGAAACCTACAAGAACAAAGTCCGTCAGTATTTATGCAAAGTATGTTCGGTCTATTCCGACAAGGAACATCGCAGCTTCGAGACGCCGTACTCTTGTGAAGAATACTCGCTTACCTTTGGGGGTCGCGTGGCTCTCTGCAACAAGGTTCGCAGAGAGGAGCGAGGCAACACCGACACGTGCCATCAGACATGGCATATCACTGGGAAGAATGGCACCATCATCCCGCCGGACATGAGAAAGAAAATTAGATTCAGGAAAAGAAAGCTGCAGGAAGTAGATGACGAGTAGCTCACCTCTCATCTAATGTGGAGGTAACTTTGCCCATTTGTTGTTTACACAAGTCTTTGCTTGACAAATGGGCAAACGTTTCCTCCGCGGAAAGCGCGGGGTAGCTGCAGCGCTCTCCACGCCACCAGTTTTGGCGCGAATCGCCACGACGACTTCCGTACATCGAGTATGAAAGGGTAACGAGTGCTACAGACATTTTTCACGATTTTGCACAAAATGTATCCATCAATCTAGCCAATTAGGACTCTTGAATTCACTGGCAGCATCATAAATTGTACTAGAATCCGGCTCGATTGCTAGAAGGGGGCTACAAACAGATAAATTTCACACAGGTACGCCGTCATACTATAGGAAAGCTTATTCCTTTTGCTGTATAATACAGCATAAACAGAGGGGCTAGAAGGGTTAATAAGCATTTTGGAGCAGATTGAGCAGTAGCCGTTCACTGAAGTGCTGTGTGCACTATAAATATCGGAACCCTGGAAGTTGGTGCTGCTTTGCAGAGGTGAGCAGGTCGTTGTCGCCCAAGTCGAGACTCCATAAACGCCGCTTAACGTTTCCGTCTTTGGATGCTCCAGGGTCTTGCACGGATACTTCTTGTCACCACGAAAAGGAAGATGAAATATGGGTGAGCATTTAACGTAGCGTTGGTGATGTGTTAATCGACTTATAAAAATACGATCACTGATACAGTGCAACATATTTATGAGAAGGGACTTCCTTTCAAAGTCTCCAATACTTGAAGTTAAGTACGAACACCAGTTAGTGCCCCATTAGAAAGGAGCAGATCACATTAAAAACAAATACCCGCTTTTTTCAAATACGATACTTCTTGGGGTGTTCTCTTCATCAAGAATTATATCACTAGTTTCCTTTTTTTGCTATTGGAACCCCCTTTTATTAATAACTACATTTTTATTAATAGAGCAGATATAATTTGCTTGTGTCATTTTAAGAGGTACCCTGTCAATTTCGTCATTCCAGTGCTGGTATAGCGAAGACGAAGTCCCAGTCTTCCTCAAGGGAATATGCTTTTCATACACATGCATACTCCACACTAGCAAATGAAGCAAACATCGACTAGGCTCGAATTTAGGCTTAAAAAGATCATGCACAAAGGGATTTTCGACTTCAGAATTGGTTTATATGCGATAGGAAGCTCAATAGAATTTACTGTTAGTAGTATTAATACATGATGCCGGACAGGTCAATAACCGATCATCTCTTTCAGTGATGGCCTCTGCATTCCTGAAAACTATCAATTTGTGCGTGGAGTTGTCGCAGTCATCTGCTTACAGCAAATTTGCAAATAGTAGATGACTGTGACAGTTTCACGCATCAACTGATGATTGCTCAGATACCTTCTGACAGAAGATGTAAATTCTCTCATGGTTTGTACGTAACTGCCTGCTACATGTATTTTTCCTACTTGATAATCTGTGGATTGGAAATCACCTATTCATCAATTTAAATCATCGCGTTCAGTGGTATTAATATATACTGCTAAAACTATTCGATCACGATGTCCTTACGTAACCTCTTCTTCAACTTTCTGTGTACGGTACTCGCAAGGGCATTAGTTGCATTCATTATTTAAGGCATTACAAACGCCAAGTACCGAATCAATTATAGCACTGTACATGTACCATTTATAACACATGAATCTTACTGTGCAAACTGCAAAATCATCCATGGCATCATGGTACAGTAGCGCAATCGGCGATTACAGGCACGGTGTGACATTCAATCGCAAGCCGTGTCTATTGATTGGTCGTCTATGGATTTTTGCGAACCAAACATACATAAATGTTCAAATCGTATTATTGGTCTAAAATCCGTCATCTTAAGCAACATATGGTATCATGGACTGGCTTTTTTCGGCCTGGAGCGTTATTAAACCAATACATATGTTCATTGAGGTTTAAGAGAAAGGGCACGATGCACTAAAAGCAAGCTGTGAAGGTGCCGGTATCGGGCCGATTGAGTTGCTGAAACCCAATTCTTACGTCGTTGATAAGATATTAAGCTTTAAAGGGGTCGATGCCTTATCTCAATGCTGTTTACTCGAGCGTATACCTGGCTAAAAAAAGTTTTTTTTTGTTGATTTTTATGCTAAATGAAACGTACCAATCTATAACCCTTAAGTTGTACTTTCTTGCCAAAGGCGCAGTAAGAGATTGATATGAGTTGAATATAGCGAGTGTTGTTGTCATGAGCTATTAATACCTTAAGGTAAAATGTTGCCACCCCCCTGCAAATTCGGCAGATCGTCACTGAAGCTACGTGAAGTGCATGCTATATGAGCGAGCATTGCAGGCGCGTGGCAACTTGCTGCCGCTAGAAAAATAACTATCATAGCTGCTTCTGTTCGTTATTCCTCTACAAAGAGCAATGCTTTTTCCCGTTGACTATAGAACTACTACGTAGTATTAATAGTTGATAGTGCTGCCAATGCAATACCGGTAATCGAGCCATCGGTTTGTTTATTTGATATCGGTACCGATACTGTACTGTTCAACCCCTTCAACCGGATAACCTGCGTTCTGCGTTTTTACGAATCTTTTGATAAGAAAGTTCAACGAGCTTGTAATCAAGTTTTGCGGGATACAAGTACAATCGCAGATTACGATTGCTGTCCATAATGGGGCCCATTTGGTCGAGCCCAGCCGTTCCAGGAATGCACTGTTGCAGCTGAAGTTCAGAATGAACCCCAGATTCCCAGCTCACCATCGTAGCCCTTGATCGCGTTGCATGAATAACGAAGAAAACGAAGCTAAGCAACTATATAATTGTAGCGCCTGAGCTGCTGAAATATGAATCTGAGAAATTGAGTGTGCATTTGATTATCGTTGTACAATCTGCCATAGGATCTGGTTTGCTGCTCATTTTTATCCTTTATCTGGATGTGACCCGATACTGGTGGTTCATGGAGCTACATGTACGATGATCCAGACAATGAGCCTGGCACTTCGGGCCAAACTAAAGAGGGCCATTTCTAGGGAGGGCCATTTGTAAAAAAAGGGATGTAATCAATTTAAAAAATACAGGCAATTTCCCAATACTGAAACCAAGATGATTTAAACGTGTCCGTTGCATTTTTGCGTGTCCGTTGCAGGGCGAGCCCTTTTGGGTCGACTGTTCTTCTTTACTTAAATCAAGTTACAAATGACCGTGTCCGTTGCATCTCACCGTGTCCGTTGCAGAGGATAGATATGGATGGAGTTTATACCACAATGTTCTTGCCCGGGTAGACGAAATAGCATGCGAATACAATTATTTGGTGGGAGATATTGATGAAGACGAGAGCCCAAGTTATTTAACTGTATCGCACAAACGAAGCCGAGCGTGTAGCCTTCTTCCTGTCCGCGTCTGGAGTGTGGAGTAAGCTCATTTCCACATACTCCAACTAGTGAGATAGTTCTCAGCCTAACTCGTCAAGCCTCTACTTCGACATCCAAAATGGATCTAGCATCTCTGCTCAACGCTGTGTCCCCGACTGTCAGCAGTCCAAGATTTTCGCCAAGGTGTGAGTATACGTGCCCTTCGGTTTCCGCCCTCTCAGAAGCGCTTAGTGACCTGCCGCCTTTGGTGGAAGACCAAGCGAACGCAGGAGACGAACCTGGGCTTGGTACTCCGACTGAATCTCAAGTTGCTATGGATAGCGAGCCGAGAAATACTTGTGTGGAGACAAGGTTTATGAGTGCAAGTGGAATTTCCGTGGAAATAACCCCTCCGCCTGAGGATACGTACTCGTCAGAGGATGCCGCCATTGCGGCTCTGCATGACTGGACCAAGAATCATGGTTTTAATATGACCAACAGGCGTGCCTTTACTTCAGCGACGGCAGGGGATGCAGTTTGGAAACGTGGTTTCGATTGTGATCGAGGTGGCAACGCACGCTAAGTGTAAAACTTGGTTGCGTGGATGTAATGGCGACTTGTTTACAGTGTACAAGAGTTTGCTGCCTTAGTGGAATTCTGCAGCATCTTCAACTCGACTTTTGGCTCAACGGAACTCCGTTCGAGTTCCATATCTTCTCCAAGGCAATCGATTTGCAGCGGTTGTTCGCGTAATTTCAGTGTGGGCTCTTACTAAAACGCACGCGCTGTGGTAGGATGCACGTGCAATCGTCTTTAATGGACTGGATCGTAGAGAATGTTCTGGCGTATACCGAGCTGTGCATGTACATCCGTGGCGGATGTACAAGATCCCTCGGTTTTCCATACGAGTATTGTGCCTCCGCGATTCTGGGGATATGCAAAATGGAGTTAAATAGTAAGTATTTGTTAGTTTAACTTTCGTAATTACCATCGTTATAATTCAACAAAGCGCCCATTCTTCATTGAAAATTATCATGGAATGCTGTTTTAATCTGCCTTACGCTTCTTGTTGCATCCCCGAAAATTGTGAGATCTCAGTGATCCACTCTTAGGTAACGTCTTCAAACAAAGAGGACACGTCCATTCTCCTTCCTTGTTGTCCGTCCGGCGTCTGGTCTCTTCGTTCTTGGCTGCTTCAGGATTCCTAGTACAGAAACGGCGATGCGAACGCATCGCTGCAGAGTCTCCATACTCGATTCCGCAGTACTGGCACGAGTAGTTCTTGGACAACACGCTGTTTACCACATCCGGTCCTCATTTAAGTCCGCGAAATGACAGGTAGCAGTGGATCCGGTGGTTCACGACATCATAGGGCATTCCGTTATGGAAAAGGTCCCCATGGAAAATGATGCAGAACCCCACTGGAATTTGCACCACGCGAGATTTGGTGTCGTCGCGCGCAGTGAAGTAGCCATCGTAGACTCGTAGACTTGTTCCTTCCTCCAAAGCGAGAACCATACTTGCCGGGACACGCGTAGACTTGTTCTTGGAAGCTTCAGTGATGACAGATTCAGGATAGTCTTGATGCGCTTCTTGCTCCTCTCCTCCTGGCGTTGAGCGCAGAAAGGAGAAGACTGTAGGAAGCCGCGCCGGGTCCAGACAAGCAGTCACAGAGCTAATGGCTACTGGCAGTAAACCGATAGAAGGAGACCGAGCGTGAACACGGGACTGTTCGCGGTGTGTGTCGTGATTATCATCACTCACGTCCTTGAAAACGGGGGTGTACGTGCGGGTTTTCGCTTCATCCAGTAGGGCATTAAGCGTATCCGTAGACAATCCGAGGTATGCTACTAGGTAGCCGCAGGCAGGGAGTGTTGGCTTGGGCGCCATTTTGAAAATGCAACGACCACGCCTATTTGCAACGGACACACCTCTAAATAACTTGATTTTTGTATGGTGTCACACACAGTGGATTTTAAGTGAATCTGCAACGGACACGGTGGGATGCAACGGACACGATTTTGAAACATTTTGAGTTTGTATACCTCGATGCAGCGACGGCAAAAGAAATTTTCATTTGTTTTTCTTTCCGGAGTGATTACCGCAACCGTAAAATGAGACATTTATGGTCGTTTTAAAGACTTTATGGTTGCGTTACCCAAATTCATAAATTACCTGCGAAACTAAAATAAAAAAAAACGCTTCCGTCTTAGGTACGTATCTGTTCTTTTAAGTTCGATTCGTTTTAAATACGATCATTCTGAGCCTCCCATTTCAGAAATTGCGTGGGAGCGAGAAGAACGCGCGGCTGCGCCAGGAACACGAGCTCCACACCCGACGCTGACGCAGCTGAAGACCCATGCGTCGTGCGCAGGACGCGGCCAAGCCTGGTACGTAATGCAGTACTTGCGCCTGACGCAGCAAAAGTTAGTTTATGTGCGAATCCGTAGACTGGGGAGGACGTACGAGGCTGCGAGACCTGTATGCAGTAATTGGCATCGAAGACGTCAACGACGATAGCAGAGACGAGGATGCGTCTGCGGGCGAGGAGGATAGCAACGCGGAAGGAGAAGAATCCTTTTCGGAGTCAGAGAGTGATTTATCATTGAGCGCTGGTACGCACGTTTGCTGTCATGTTAATTTTTTGCGATGAACAATTACTTATATTAACATTGGGGTGTGTTTTGCTGCTCGTGTGCAACGCAAGACGCTCCCCAAGACAAAGAAGAAGAGAAACGAGAAGACACACGCAGGTAAAGTTGCTTTAAAGCGGTTGTGGTTGATTTAGCGAAGGTAATTTTATATTTAATTTGTTATTTTAGCCTCTACGAAGAAAGAGAAGTTAATCAGCGAATTACCACACCTGCAGTCGCTGCCGCGTCCCTTCAAGAAGCAGAAAATAGGTTGACAGTCGGGTCCGGCGGCAGGTACACAGGGTGAGCGTTCCAGACTTACACACCTGCCCAAATCCACTTCAGATTACACGCCTTGAATCCGAAAAAGTAAGCACCTTGAAGAGATGGACTCCATGAACGGTGGCGGTGAGGACGAAATAGTGAACGTGGTGTAGCCGTTCAGGCCGAAGGCACCACTTTTGTCGTGGATTGATTTTGAAAAGGTATTCAAGAAATATATGGAGAAGAAGAATTTACAGTTTCGTGTGCGGAGCTTCGAACGAACGGCGTCTTACAACACGTACGCTTGTTTTACTGGTGTGATCTGTCTAAATATATTCATTAAAAAGAATACTCTTATTTGATTTTAATTTAGCGCATCAAGCACAAATCCCTGCTTCGTTTGAGTATTCGGAAATAATCTACCGGTGCACTCACGGTGTATCCCAAAAATCAAGGTCCAAGGGGCATCGCAATCGAAAGCAGCAGTACTGCAAATGCACAGCACGGCTAACGGCCACCGTGAGTCGCGTTTCGGGCAATCACTACGAAATCGTGCTACGAAACCAGGTTCGAGACTTATTACTAATGTGTGCGTGATAAAGAATCCGGCTGACATCTATAAACTTGTTGCTGTTTCCGAACCATACACATTCGCACGACAGCAGCAGAACACAAGCTTCAAGCTACTTGACAACGGCGACGCTACCGCTGGACGAATAAGATCTGGAGGATGTGAAAACATTGGCAGATGCGCGTGTTTCTTCTACCCACATCACCAATTTCTTGAACGACCGCATTGGTTGGTTGTTTATTTTTTATTATGTGTGGTATTATTCAATCTATCCGACTGGTATGGAATGTCTTACGCTGTAAAGATTGTAAAGTGACACCACAGCAAACCAGAAATCTTCTCCGAAGTATCATGGGGCCAGATTCCGCTCAGGATCGTACGAAAGACTTGCTGCATGCTCTTCGACAGATTGAAGGTAGCGATGTGCTCGTTATCCAGGACCAGATGGACATCACCTATGGAGCCATCATGCAAACGACAGTGCAAAAGATGATGTTTGAGCGGTGGTCAAGGTTTCACCTTGACGATGGACTTCACGCACGGAACGAACAATCTTGGCTACCATTTAGGTACGTGCAGAAAAGCAACCTTATTTTTATAGCAACCTTAAGCGCAACCTTAATTTTTTACAACAACCTTGACTCTCATTTGGTTGCTACTGCTGAGTAGGGAGTTTGGTTGTCACTACGTGTACGGGTAGAGGGTTCCCAGTGGTTGACTTTATTTGCCTCAGTGAGAACGCTGTCACGATTAAAACGATCTTGGAATTTCAAGGACAAAAATCCAAAGTGGAAAGACGTCACGAGTGTGGTTATCGACAAAGCTTTTGTAGAGTGGCAAGTGCTAGAGGAGTGATTTCCAACCGCCCAGGTGCTACTCTGTCAATTCCACGCCATTACATACTGGAAAAAGTAATGAAACGCAAAGTATTTGAGCTCAAGGTGGCACAGAGAGAAGAACTTATCGAGTAGCTGACGAGGATGCTGTATTGGTGCGTTACAGTCAGCAAATTTCTCTATTGCCTTTTTACTCATTTGTTGTGGTTACTGGCAGCCGCACACAAGACGCGTATGTATCTGGATATGATGCAATGAAGAAATACTGCAAAAAGTCAAGGAGGACCAATTTCTTTGCGTATTTTGAGGAAAACTGGCATTCGTGTCGACAAATGTGGTCGAACTATGACCGCGAAAAACATTTTACTGCTGGTAATACGACAACTAACAGGATCGAGTGTAACTGGAAATACTTGAAGATGCTTCTTGGCCTCAAGACCAGAATTGACAAGACGTTGGCGGGCTTACTCCAGCTCCAGATGATCATCACGCGGCAGATTACATCTGAAATCGGGAAACAACATTCTTCCTCTCGATTGCCCAAGACGGTTCCTACATTTTAAGGGCCATATCCAGGAGGCTCTCTCCGTTTGTGTTGGATCTGGTGAAAAGAGAATGGGAAAAATTCGTGAACCGAGCTGAAAGCACAAATTGTGAGCGCAAAGTATCCGTTTCGAAATGGGATGTTTATGGAGGTCATCACAAATACGAGTGTGACGACGTTGAGTGGACCTGTACCTGCTTATTTTATACGAGGCACCGCTTACCGTGCTGTCATCTGATGCATGTTGCCAGCCATGGCTATGATTTCAATGTGCAACCTGGAATCTCTGTCCACGAATGATGGAGTACTTTCGCCGCGTTGGACACCAAAGAAGAGCTCTGTTTAGCAGCCGATGCGCTTCAACCAATTGTCAATATGTCAAAGTTAAGGTTGCCGAGACCGATAAGGTTGCCGAACGTGTACGAAGATTCACGTCCTTTCGAATGGAAACAATCACATGCGGCATCCGATAGTGAGAAAGAGGTTGTATCTGTTCGATTACGCCGGGACGAACGTGCAAACCAAGTTGTGCTGACATCTGGTGAAAAGTACTCTTACGCAAAGGCAATGCTAGAGACACTGCTCCAGCATCTGTCCGAATTGGCCAGTGCTGATTTTTATCGAGAACTTCAAGATTGGAAAAAAACCGTTGAAGTTGGACTACGAGGGAGGAAAGTGGATTCGACTCCGTGTAGCGACAACGACAACGATGGAGACGTTGATGAAGACATGGATTCTTTGTTTGATTTTGATAATGCAGTGGTCACCGCTAGTATTATAGAGGGGCTACAAAATATGGATGCCAACACTGACGGTAGCAGCGACTGTGAGGACGTCCCATCAACGCAGAAAGCTATAGAAATGTCACGGAAGCCCATTATCGTGAGCAAGGCACAATCTCCGGTGTTCATCACAGATGAAGCTGATCACAAGAATACAGCTGATCACAAGAATGCAGATGATTACGAGAATGCAGTTGATTACAAGAAAGTCGAAAATTGTGAGTTTGGTGAATCTGCTGTACATCCAACTACCGACCCAGCGATGCCTACGCGGCAAGTGGATATCATAAACGTCCCACAGCCGAAGACCCGAGGGAGACAACGATCAAATCCGAAGCAGCTAAGACAGACAAAGCTTACCTCAGTTCATACTCGTCTTGCCGTGCACAAATACCCTAGCGATCTCACCGTACAGCTTGACGAGTTTGTCGTTTGGGCACGCAACACAGAGAATGTCAGAGCTGTGGCGGGCATGATAGACAAATACCCTGTCCAACTAGACGATGCATACCTCAGGGGTCGCACAATTGAATGCAGCTGGGAAGCTGTACGACCAGCAACGTACATGCACCCATTTGTAATCCCTCGAGACATCACGCGGTCAATGCAAGCTTCAATCAAGACAGCTAAGTCCGCGCAACGTCACCCAGATCCACTCGACGACCGCATCAAGAAACAAGGAATCGTGCTCGATCTCGTGGCTTCTATCGACCCCAAACTTTGGAAATTCAGCGGGTAAGGTTGTCATTCTCGTATGGTTGCTTTTTATGGTCGTCATATTCTGGTTGCTATAACTGTGAGCTGTGATTTGTACTAGACAATACGTGGGAGCTGCAATTACATTCTACGCGGTAAAGGCCAAGGTACAAGCATGGTTCGAAGATCGGAAATGGTTGGAGAAAAACTGGCGGAAGGTAAACTCCGATGTGGATCTATTTGCTGTGGAGACTGAAACGAGTGGGCTATCATTTGATGCTGTAAAGGAGCGACACGGCACCATGGCAGACGAGGTGATTTTAAAGTTTGCATCCAGTCGACTGAGTTCTGAATACACGACACGGTCGGGTAAGGCCTGCGTCGCCTTCGAAAACGTTGTTGGTGGACTCTGTAGAGGATGGCTGAATGATAGCCTAATTGACTTCTGTTTGGAAGCACGGTGCGGGATTGCTACGTCCTGTCATCATTGACGGCAGCTGTTGGATGGCCAAAGACACCAAACACGCGTATCACTTCTATTAAGTTCATGATATAACCTGTCAACCTAACCAAAGCCACTGGGGTATCATAATAACTACGTTACGCTACGTTGAAGCCAAGGACACATTACATGTGCATCCCTACCTGTATGAGCCCCTGATTGACGCATAGGAACATGGAGGTGGTTTGGAACGGTGTTATGGACGGCGATGGTAGCTCAGATATGGAAGGGCTTTGTGATTTTGTGGCGAGATGGAGTAAGGCATCGGCACCTGCGGCAAAAGTATGCATAGGCCGTATTGAGTGGATTGAAGTTCCACGGCAGCCCGACTACTCAAGCTGTGGCGTGTTTGTTGTGGCCCAAGCTTACAGCTATGTGACCGCGAATCTTCGCTGGCAATGTAGAAACGTTTCCAAGAGTGATGTGGAAGCTATGCGTCTCCGAATGCTGTGGATAATACTCTGTAAATCGAGCAAGAGCCGTATGGCTCGTCGCACTGTGGATAATACGAAGTCTATTAATGAGAAACAGCTCAAGCAACTGAAGTAGGTAGATGTAGCTGTGTTATCCGTTAATACAAAAACCGTTAGCATACTACCATACTATTCATTCAATCTGTTGACTGCCATTTCTAGCAAAGCTCCGAGGGATAAATGGTCGTCTTGACTCGCACCAGCGTTGGCAATCTCAGACACCAGCACGTAGATGCTCTCCTCGCTTACCTCAATGCGTGACAGTAACTCCATCTGAGCTATTAGTATCTTCTCGAGGCTTGCGCCGATCTTTTCAAGCGTGTTCTTCATGTCCATGAGCTCGTAGATGCGCGCGCGCACCAGCTCCCGAGCGAGCGACCTTCCGTCCATCCTTGCTGCGATGTTGGATCCTTGAAATATTTGCTAAGTGTGAAAAAATGTGTTCCACACAGTGTAGTGTAAGAAACACAACCAGGTGTGGTGCACACGCATTTAATGCTGTTTCAATAACTCCAAATTTAGGATGTTGTGCCGCTATTTACACTGCTACTGATGACGGCGACGACGTGGCCACGTCATTTATTATAAATTACCAGAGACCATATGTTTTTGTGGTCGCTTTAGGCGATAAGGTTGCACTACTAGCGGTCTGGGCGCCCGCTCCGCGGACGCTAGGGCATAATTGGTTGGTGTAGTGCGGGCTGACCATCTTCGCTGCGCTGCGGTGTGCTTAGCGTTTCTACGTGCAGCAAAGCAACATATAGTACATGTATACTGTGTTCTACTTATATTACGCTCCAAAACAACACCGCACACAGTATATTTAGTGCTCACATGTTATGATAGATATGACCAGGGTTTAACGTGATCTGCAAGATGAGCACCATCTTACCCGTGAAGGTTTTGTCTATAATCGCATTTGAGCGCATAGCCCCCAAAATGACACGAATCGGAGGCGTCCGTGGCTGCAAAGCTAACAAATGCTGTTCAGAAGACATGTCAGTATCAGTGATGATCCACATTGGCATAGACCGGTGAGGAATCCCAGTTTAGCTGGAGTAAATACGTCTACTCAAACATAATATCATCTGCCACGTCATCGCCGTGAGGCAGTCGACACCATATCATTGATTGCGACGGTCTATTAGAGAAAGGTTTAGTCAGCTTCTTGCGCGAAGTATCTTTTAGGACAGGTAGATTTTGCCGATAGTCGCGACAAACACCAATGTTATGCGTTGCAATTGTTCTGCTGAGCTCTTTATGATATTACTGAAGGGTGTTTCCACTTTGTATTGCATGCATTGATTCTACTTGCATAGCTGCCGCACATACTGACTTATTTGTATAGATTCTGACTGATAGAGTGGCGTAGACCCTTTCGAGAGACATTTACTGGCTCCGATATGTATGACGAACATACGAAGCCACATAAGTGTAGGCAGATTATCAGATCGTAGATATCTTAGACTTGGCTCGAATCGTCGCTCATGTACATTAAATGAAGTACGTTTGATGCCTACTTATCAACTCGGCGTGCTATTTGATGTATCCGTGCATATATTGCGAGGTCGTTAATGAGTGTGTATACCACGCGCTCGTGATATCTAAAACCTATGTATAGGATCACTGTCGCTTTCTCGGTACATTTTGCGTCGTTGTGCTGGCTTACTGTGCTTACGATTCTGATGTATCCGTTTATATGACCAAGCAGGTCACTAACTGGGCACAGACCATACTGCAGCGATACTGGCAAGCTGACCGCGCGTCTGTCACCTGTACACGCAGTATCTACGCGCGCGGCGGGTACACCTTATAGCTACCCGCGACTGAACCGAGCTCTTATCTCGACCATTATGGACAAGGCACTAAAGTATAGTACTGCGTACAGACAGTTCGACTTCCACACTCACCGGTATTGTTTGCACTACTGCACACGTGCTCGTATCTATGTAGACAGCAACTTAATCGTCGCGTGTAGTGCTCACTCGATGCTGTAGTTTCAATTTGTGAGCGCACATTAATGGAACATACGCTGTGAGCGCTGATGTCACAGATAGCATGGTTTGCATGTATCCAAGTGAGCGAGTGTACTCTCGATATATTGTTACGCGGAAGCAGATAGGGACGGTCAGCTTGCAAGGGTTCGCAGTAGACACCATGCGCTAATTATTATTTGAAACGCGCTACCCTCTGTAGATGCGTCAACACTATTGGCAGCGCCATAGTCAGTTACCGTATGTGCGGCTCCAAGCCTCGTACCGTCACCAGTATACTAAATACAAAGATAGGTAGGAAAATGGGGGCCTAAAAGGGTATATTTACCAATTACTTGCTCTTCTGCTGCTTCTTTTCCTCGATGTACTTGGCGTTTTGGGCGGTCAGCTTGCGAGGGCGGCTACGCCTCTTTTTCTTCTCGGGGTACCAGTCAGGACCCATCGCCTTCTTGACGTTTGACAGGCTTTCTTGGCGGCGCACTTCGGCCGAATCAGGAGGTGGGGGCTTTTCCTCCCAAAACTCAACCGCTTTTGGGCAGTTCTCGCAGACAATACAGCGCCGCACGATGTCCCGCCTGCTGATTGTACGGAATGCGTGGCCGTACTGCAGCTTCCCGCAGCAGACGCAGCGCGCCCGGGAATCCGTCGTAGACCGCTGCGGATTCAGCAGTTGCAGGCCAATATTGGCCTTGCACGTGGGCCTCGCCATGTTGCAAACTGTGAAGGAAAATTTATAATTACTAACGTGCGTAAAAATATTAGGTATTTTAACGGATACTTACTGCTGGGTGTTTAATATTTAGCAAATATTAAATAGTATTATTATATCATAAACATGATATTATTTTAACCAATAAAGTACGTCAAAATATTTAGCCAATACACGGCCATTTAATGCCGGTACTCATTATTACACAAAAAAAAGTTTTATTTTAGTTTTGGCAATCGCTTAAATAATGATATTTTTTTTTGTACAATCATACTTTTCAGCAATAGCAGCACCACCACGTAAGTACCATTCGCGCATGCAGGGGTGCAACTATTATAACGCAAAGGTCGTGAAGCCTCCTTTAGTAATAATAATACTAATAAATGAATATATCGTCTCTACTTTGAAAAACGTGTGGAAAATAACATCGCAGAGCTTTAACTGCATGGGCTGGTTACGGTGCCCGATTTGCAGTACATACGATAGGTTTTGCGTAGCTGAATGTCAATAATTTAGTATCTGCGCAGCTCGCCTAGCTGTTTGCAACCAATCGATGCGTTTCGTGCTCGGCAGAAATGTTTACATCACGTCCAGGGCGAGAGACGGTCTGATCGTGCGACAGATCCAGTCAGTGTCGCAGGTCGGCAGGTATTGCCCAATCAGGGCGCGAGTTAATTGTGTGACGCTTTTGGACATATTTGTAATTTATGCATAGTTAGGTCGAGTCAGAAAGATAGGCGCGGTCGGTACGATGGGTAGAAACGCTATTGGAAAAGCCGCCTGTAGCCATGCGAAAAAACAGGAAAAAGCAGCAAGAAAGGAACCGGACGGACTTATTGACAGATGGACGGACACGCTGCAACTTTAGGTGGCGGGAAACTAGCGCTCTGGGCGCCCGCTCCGCGGACGCTAGGGCATGGTTGGTTGGTGTAGAGAGGGTTGACCATCTCCGCTGCACTGCAGTGGGCTTAGAGTTTCTACTCAGCGCAAAGCTACATGTAATAAGTGCATACTGTGCTATACTTATGTTACGTTCCAAAACAACTCCGCATACAATAGCCTTAGTGTTCACATGTTATGGTAGACATGACCAGGATTTAACGTGATCTGCAAGAAGAGCACCATCTTACCCGGGAAGGCTTTGTCTATAATCTCGTTTGAGCGTATTGCTCCCAAAATGAAACGAATCGGAGGCGCGTGTGGTTGCAAAGCTAATATATGCTGTACGGAAGACGGGTCAGTATCAATGATGCTACGAAATATGCGTAGATCGGTGAGGAATCTCAGTGTAGCTGGAGAAAATACGCCTACTCAAACATATTACCCATCTGCACGTCATCGCCGTGAGGCAGTCGACACATATCATCGATTGCGACGGTCTAACAGAGCAATGTTAATCAGCTCCTCGCGCGATGTATCTTTTAGGATAGGTAGTATTTGCCGATGGTCGCCACAAATATTAATATTATGCTTTGAAATTATTCTGCTGAGCTGTTTGTGATGTAACTGAAGGGTATTTGCACTATCTTCCGCATGCATTGATCTTACTTGCATAGCTGACGTACTTTCTGACTTATTTGCATAGCTACTGACTGACAGAGTGGTGTAACGCTTTGCCGAGTGGCATTTACTGGCTCCGATATGTATGACGAACATAGGAAGCCACCTGACTGTAGGCTGACTATTAACTGTAGTGATGTTTAGACTTAATCTGAAAAGTAGCTCATGTACATTATTATGTGAGGTACTTTTGCTGCCGACTTATCAAAACAACGTGCTATTTGATATGTTCGTGCATATATTGCGAGGTCGTTAATGAGTGTATACCACGCGCTCGTGATATCTAAAACCTATGTATAGGGTCACTGTCGCTCTCTCGGTACATTTGCGTCGTCGTGCTGGGTTACTGTGCTTACGCTTCTGATGTATCAGTCTATATGACCAAGCAGGTCACTAACTGGGCACAGGCCATACTGCAGCGATACTGGCAAGCTGACCGCGCGTCTGTCACTTGTATTCAACGCAGTATCTACGCGCGCGGCGGATACACCTTATCGCCACCCGCAACTGAGCCGAGCTCTTATCTCGACCATTATGGACAGGGCACTAAAGTGTAGTACTGCGTACAGACAGTTCGACTTACCACACCCACCAGTATTGTTTGCGCTACCGCACACGTGCTCGTATCTATGTAGACAGCAACTTAATCGTCGCGTGTAGTGCTCACTCGATGCTGTAGTTTCAATTTGTGAGCGCACACTAATGGAATACGCTGTGAGTGCTGATGGATGGTTTACATGTGTCCAAGTGAGCAAGTGTACTCTGGATCTATTGTAACGCGCAAGCAGATAAGGCCGGTCAGCTTGCAAGGGCTCACAGCAGATACCATGCGCTAATTATTATATGAAACGCGCTACGCTCTGTAGGTGCGTCAGCATTATTGACAGCGCCATAGTCAGTTTACCGTATGTGCGGCTCCAAGCCTCGTACCGTCAGCCAGTTTACAAAATACAAAGATGGGTAGGAAAATGGGGGCCTACAGTGCCGCACGCTGCCCCGTCCGCTGATTGTACGGAACGCGTAACCGTACTGCAGCTTCCCGCAGCAGACACAGCGCGCCTGGGAATCCGTTGCGGGTTCTGCAGAAGCGGGTCAATCTTCGCCTCGCATTGCTTGCAGGTAGGGCCCACCATTTTGCAAACGGTGAGTATGTTAGCAAATTATATTGTTTTAACCAATTACTTGCGTCCAAATATTAGCCAATAGCACGGAAATATAATGCTGGTATTTATTATTTAGAAACATATTAAAAAGTTGATATTTAATATTTTGGCTTTGCTATAATAGTACTTTTATCATATTTCCAAACAAATACATACTTTACATGCAATATAAATTGCCTAAAACAATTATCTATCGTGCGCGCATGCATTCGTCGAGTGCGGTGCACGGGAGCAGGTACCGCAATGACCGTGCACCCGCGTGGCATTGGTGAGTGCCAGGTGAAGTAAAAAAGACTCGCAAAGTCCCAACAAAAAGCGCTGGTTGTGAAGCCTACTTTAATATTAAAAAATACTATCGTCTCTACTTTAGAAAGTCTGTGGAAAATAGCATCGCCGAGCTCTTACAAATGCGGCCTGTAAAGCTAATACTAATACTATTAATATCGTCTTTACTTTGAAAAGTGTGTTAAAAATAACATCCCAGAGCTCTTACAAAATACTGGTCTGTGAAGTCTACATAAATTTTAATAAATATCTCTATTTGAGAAGTGTGCAGAGCTCTTAGAAAATAAAGGGGTTACTATGCCCGATTTGCAGTACATACGACAGGTTTGGCGTAGCTAAACGTCAATAATCAAGTATCTGCGCAGCTCGCCTGGCTGTTTGCAGCCAATCGATGTGTTTCATTCTCGGCAGAAATGTTTACCTTACGTCCAATCGCGAGGGCGAGAGAAGGTCTGGTCGTGCGACAGATCCAGTCAGTGTCGCAGGTCGGCAGGTATTGCCCAATCAGGGCGCGAGTTAATTGTGTAACGCTTTTGGATATATTTGTAATTTTAGCATAGTTAGGTCGAGTCAGAAAGGTAGGCACGGTCGGTACGATGGGAGGAAACTGTATTAGACAGGCCGACTGTAGTCATGCGAAAAGGCAGGAAAAAGCAGCAAGAAAGGAGCCGGACGGACTTATTGACAGATGGACGGACACGCTGCAACTTTAGGTGGCGGGAAACTAGCGCTCTGGGCGCCCGCTCCGCGGACGCTAGGGCATGGTTGGTTGGTGTAGAGAGGGCCGACCACCTCCGCTGCGCTGCGGTGGGCTTAGAGTTTCTACTCAGCGCAAAGCTACATGTAATAAGTGCATACTGTGCTATACTTATGTTACGTTCCAAAACAACTCCGCATACAATAACCTTAGTGTTCACATGTTATGGTAGACATGACCAGGATTTAACGTGATCTGCAAGAAGAGCACCATCTTACCCGGGAAGGCTTTGTCTATAATCTCGTTTGAGCGTATTGCTCCCAAAATGAAACGAATCGGAGGCGCGCGTGGTTGCAAAGCTAATATATGCTGTACGGAAGACGGGTCAGTATCAATGATGCTACGAAATATACGTTGATCTGTGAGGAATCCCAGTGTAGCTAGAGTAAGTACGCCTACTCAAACGTATTTTACCCATCTGCACGTCATCGCCGTAAGGCAGTCGACACATATCATCGATTGCGACGGTCGAATAGAGCAATGTTAATCAGCTCCTCGCGCGATGTATCTTTTAGGATAGGTAGTATATGCCGATGGTCGCCACAAATATTAATATTATGCTTTGAAATTATTCTGCTGAGCTGTTTGTGATGTAACTGAAGGGTATTTGCACTATCTTCCGCATGCATTGATCTTACTTGCATAGCTGACGTACTTTCTGACTTATTTGCATAGCTACTGACTGACAGAGTGGTGTAACGCTTTGCCGAGTGGCATTTACTGGCTCCGATATGTATGACGAACATAGGAAGCCACCTGACTGTAGGCTGACTATCAACTGTAGCGATGTTTAGACTTAATCTGAAAGTAGCTCATGTACATTATTATGTGAGGTACTTTTGCTGCCGACTTATCAAAACAACGTGCTATTTGATATGTTCGTGCATATATTGCGAGGTCGTTAATGAGTGTATACCACGCGCTCGTGATATCTAAAACCTATGTATAGGGTCACTGTCGCTCTCTCGGTACATTTGCGTCGTCGTGCTGGGTTACTGTGCTTACGCTTCTGATGTATCAGTCTATATGACCAAGCAGGTCACTAACTGGGCACAGGCCATACTGCAGCGATACTGGCAAGCTGACCGCGCGTCTGTCACTTGTATTCAACGCAGTATCTACGCGCGCGGCGGATACACCTTATCGCCACCCGCAACTGAGCCGAGCTCTTATCTCGACCATTATGGACAGGGCACTAAAGTGTAGTACTGCGTACAGACAGTTCGACTTACCACACCCACCAGTATTGTTTGCGCTACCGCACACGTGCTCGTATCTATGTAGACAGCAACTTAATCGTCGCGTGTAGTGCTCACTCGATGCTGTAGTTTCAATTTGTGAGCGCACACTAATGGAATACGCTGTGAGTGCTGATGGCACAGATAGCATGGTTTACATGTGTCCAAGTGAGCAAGTGTACTCTGGATCTATTGTAACGCGCAAGCAGATAAGGCCGGTCAGCTTGCAAGGGCTCACAGCAGATACCATGCGCTAATTATTATATGAAACGCGCTACGCTCTGTAGGTGCGTCAGCATTATTGACAGCGCCATAGTCAGTTTACCGTATGTGCGGCTCCAAGCCTCGTACCGTCAGCCAGTTTACAAAATACAAAGATGGGTAGGAAAATGGGGGCCTACAGTGCCGCACGCTGCCCCGTCCGCTGATTGTACGGAACGCGTAACCGTACTGCAGCTTCCCGCAGCAGACACAGCGCGCCTGGGAATCCGTTGCGGGTTCTGCAGAAGCGGGTCAATCTTCGCCTCGCATTGCTTGCAGGTAGGGCCCACCATTTTGCAAACGGTGAGTATGTTAGCAAATTATATTGTTTTAACCAATTACTTGCGTCCAAATATTAGCCAATAGCACGGAAATATAATGCTGGTATTTATTATTTAGAAACATATTAAAAAGTTGATATTTAATATTTTGGCTTTGCTATAATAGTACTTTTATCATATTTCCAAACAAATACATACTTTACATGCAATATAAATTGCCTAAAACAATTATCTATCGTGCGCGCATGCATTCGTCGAGTGCGGTGCACGGGAGCAGGTACCGCAATGACCGTGCACCCGCGTGGCATTGGTGAGTGCCAGGTGAAGTAAAAAAGACTCGCAAAGTCCCAACAAAAAGCGCTGGTTGTGAAGCCTACTTTAATATTAAAAAATACTATCGTCTCTACTTTAGAAAGTCTGTGGAAAATAGCATCGCCGAGCTCTTACAAATGCGGCCTGTAAAGCTAATACTAATACTATTAATATCGTCTTTACTTTGAAAAGTGTGTTAAAAATAACATCCCAGAGCTCTTACAAAATACTGGTCTGTGAAGTCTACATAAATTTTAATAAATATCTCTATTTGAGAAGTGTGCAGAGCTCTTAGAAAATAAAGGGGTTACTATGCCCGATTTGCAGTACATACGACAGGTTTGGCGTAGCTAAACGTCAATAATCAAGTATCTGCGCAGCTCGCCTGGCTGTTTGCAGCCAATCGATGTGTTTCATTCTCGGCAGAAATGTTTACCTTACGTCCAATCGCGAGGGCGAGAGAAGGTCTGGTCGTGCGACAGATCCAGTCAGTGTCGCAGGTCGGCAGGTATTGCCCAATCAGGGCGCGAGTTAATTGTGTAACGCTTTTGGATATATTTGTAAATTTAGCATAGTTAGGTCGAGTCAGAAAGGTAGGCACGGTCGGTACGATGGGAGGAAACTGTATTAGACAGGCCGACTGTAGTCATGCGAAAAGGCAGGAAAAAGCAGCAAGAAAGGAGCCGGACGGACTTATTGACAGATGGACGGACACGCTGCAACTTTAGGTGGCGGGAAACTAGCGCTCTGGGCGCCCGCTCCGCGGACGCTAGGGCATGGTTGGTTGGTGTAGAGAGGGCCGACCACCTCCGCTGCGCTGCGGTGGGCTTAGAGTTTCTACTCAGCGCAAAGCTACATGTAATAAGTGCATACTGTGCTATACTTATGTTACGTTCCAAAACAACTCCGCATACAATAACCTTAGTGTTCACATGTTATGGTAGACATGACCAGGATTTAACGTGATCTGCAAGAAGAGCACCATCTTACCCGGGAAGGCTTTGTCTATAATCTCGTTTGAGCGTATTGCTCCCAAAATGAAACGAATCGGAGGCGCGCGTGGTTGCAAAGCTAATATATGCTGTACGGAAGACGGGTCAGTATCAATGATGCTACGAAATATACGTTGATCTGTGAGGAATCCCAGTGTAGCTAGAGTAAGTACGCCTACTCAAACGTATTTTACCCATCTGCACGTCATCGCCGTGAGGCAGTCGACACATATCACCGATTGCGACGGTCGAATAGAGCAATGTTAATCAGCTCCGCGCGCGAATTATCTTTTAAGATAGGTAGTATTTGCCGATGGTCGCCACAAATCTCAATATTATGCTTTGAAATTATTCTGCTGAGCTGTTTGTGATGTAACTGAAGGGTATTTCCACTATCTTCCGCATGCATTTATCTTACTTGCATAGCTGACGTACTTTCTGACTTATTTGTATAGCTTCTGACTGACAGAGTGGCGTAAATCCTTTCCGACTGACATTATACTGGGTCCGATATGTACGACAAAAGGCCTCGTCCACATCGGATGAAGAGGCACCACTGCGTGCACATTCTTTTGACCGGCTGCAGCATATGAAGATATATGGCTGTAGGCAGAGTATCAGATCGTAGTGATGGTTAGACTTGAATTGAATAATAGTTCATGTACATTAGATGGAGTACTTTCGCTGCCTACTTATCAGCTCGGCGTGCTGTTTGATGTGTCCGTGCATATCCCGCAATGCCGCCAATGGGTGTTGTCGTGATAGCCAACACCCATGCACTGGGTTACTGCTGCGATCTCGGTACTTTTGTATCGTCGTGCTAGCCTACTGTACCTACGATTATGATGTATCCGTCTATATGATCCAGCACGTCACTATTCGGGCACAGGTCATACCCGCGGTGATACAGGCAAGCTGATCAGGCGTCTGTTAGCAGTATTCAAAGCAATATATACGCGCGCGGCGGGTACACATTATAGCCATCCGTGACTCAACCGAGCTCTTATCTCGGCCATTATGGACAGGGCGCTAAAGTAAAGTACTGCGTACAGACACATCTCCTTGCGATGGCCGCTTGTATGGTCATCACTACCGCATACGTGGTTGTGTCCATGTAGACAGCAGCTTATTCATGGCGCATAGTGCTCACTCAATACTGAAGCTTACATTCGTGAGCGCACATTAGTGAAATATAAACTGTGAGGGTTGGTGGTACATATAGCATGGGTTTGCGTGTGCCAAGTGAGCAAGTGTTCTTAACATCTACGGTTACGCGTATGCAGATAGGAACGGCCAGCTCGCAAGGGTACACAGTAGATACCATGCGCTAATTATTATATGAAACGCGCTACACTCCGTAGATGCGTCAACACAATTGGCAGCACCACAGTTAGTTTACCATATGTGCGGCTCCAAGCCTCGCAGTCGGGTCCGGCGGCAGGTACACAGGGTGAGCGTTCCAGACTTACACACCTGCCCAAATCCACTTCAGATTACACGCCTAGAATCCGAAAAAGTAAGCACCTTGAAGAGATGGACTCCATGAACGGTGGCGGTGAGGACGAAATAGTGAACGTGGTGTAGCCGTTCAGGCCGAAGGCACCACTTTTGTCGTGGATTGATTTTGAAAAGGTATTCAAGAAATATATGGAGAAGAAGAATTTACAGTTTCGTGTGCGGAGCTTCGAACGAACGGCGTCTTACAACACGTACGCTTGTTTTACTGGTGTGATCTGTCTAAATATATTCATTAAAAGAATACTCTTATTTGATTTTAATTTAGCGCATCAAGCACAAATCCCTGCTTCGTTTGAGTATTCGGAAAGAATCTACCGGTGCACTCACGGTGTATCCCAAAAATCAAGGTCCAAGGGGCATCGCAATCGAAAGCAGCAGTACTGCAAATGCACAGCACGGCTAACGGCCACCGTGAGTCGCGTTTCGGGCAATCACTACGAAATCGTGCTACGAAACCAGGTTCGAGACTTATTACTAATGTGTGCGTGATAAAGAATCCGGCTGACATCTATAAACTTGTTGCTGTTTCCGAACCATACACATTCGCACGACAGCAGCAGAACACAAGCTTCAAGCTACTTGACAACGGCGACGCTACCGCTGGACGAATAAGATCTGGAGGATGTGAAAACATTGGCAGATGCGCGTGTTTCTTCTACCCACATCACCAATTTCTTGAACGACCGCATTGGTTGGTTGTTTATTTTTTATTATGTGTGGTATTATTCAATCTATCCGACTGGTATGGAATGTCTTACGCTGTAAAGATTGTAAAGTGACACCACAGCAAACCAGAAATCTTCTCCGAAGTATCATGGGGCCAGATTCCGCTCAGGATCGTACGAAAGACTTGCTGCATGCTCTTCGACAGATTGAAGGTAGCGATGTGCTCGTTATCCAGGACCAGATGGACATCACCTATGGAGCCATCATGCAAACGAAAGTGCAAAAGATGATGTTTGAGCGGTGGTCAAGGTTTCACCTTGACGATGGACTTCACGCACGGAACGAACAATCTTGGCTACCATTTAGGTACGTGCAGAAAAGCAACCTTATTTTTATAGCAACCTTAAGCGCAACCTTAATTTTTTACAACAACCTTGACTCTCATTTGGTTGCTACTGCTGAGTAGGGAGTTTGGTTGTCACTACGTGTACGGGTAGAGGGTTCCCAGTGGTTGACTTTATTTGCCTCAGTGAGAACGCTGTCACGATTAAAACGATCTTGGAATTTCAAGGACAAAAATCCAAAGTGGAAAGACGTCACGAGTGTGGTTATCGACAAAGCTTTTGTAGAGTGGCAAGTGCTAGAGGAGTGATTTCCAACCGCCCAGGTGCTACTCTGTCAATTCCACGCCATTACATACTGGAAAAAGTAATGAAACGCAAAGTATTTGAGCTCAAGGTGGCACAGAGAGAAGAACTTATCGAGTAGCTGACGAGGATGCTGTATTGGTGCGTTACAGTCAGCAAATTTCTCTATTGCCTTTTTACTCATTTGTTGTGGTTACTGGCAGCCGCACACAAGACGCGTATGTATCTGGATATGATGCAATGAAGAAATACTGCAAAAAGTCAAGGAGGACCAATTTCTTTGCGTATTTTGAGGAAAACTGGCATTCGTGTCGACAAATGTGGTCGAACTATGACCGCGAAAAACATTTTACTGCTGGTAATACGACAACTAACGGGATCGAGTGTAACTGGAAATACTTGAAGATGCTTCTTGGCCTCAAGACCAGAATTGACAAGACGTTGGCGGGCTTACTCCAGCTCCAGATGATCATCACGCGGCAGATTACATCTGAAATCGGGAAACAACATTCTTCCTCTCGATTGCCCAAGACGGTTCCTACATTTTAAGGGCCATATCAAGGAGGCTCTCTCCGTTTGTGTTGGATCTGGTGAAAAGAGAATGGGAAAAATTCGTGAACCGAGCTGAAAGCACAAATTGTGAGCGCAAAGTATCCGTTTCGAAATGGGATGTTTATGGAGGTCATCACAAATACGAGTGTGACGACGTTGAGTGGACCTGTACCTGCTTATTTTATACGAGCCACCGCTTACCGTGCTGTCATCTGATGCATGTTGCCAGCCATGGCTATGATTTCAATGTGCAACCTGGAATCTCTGTCCACGAATGATGGAGTACTTTCGCCGCGTTGGACACCAAAGAAGAGCTCTGTTTAGCAGCCGATGCGCTTCAACCAATTGTCAATATGTCAAAGTTAAGGTTGCCGAGACCGATAAGGTTGCCGAACGTGTACGAAGATTCACGTCCTTTCGAATGGAAACAATCACATGCGGCATCCGATAGTGAGAAAGAGGTTGTATCTGTTCGATTACGCCGGGACGAACGTGCAAACCAAGTTGTGCTGACATCTGGTGAAAAGTACTCTTACGCAAAGGCAATGCTAGAGACACTGCTCCAGCATCTGTCCGAATTGGCCAGTGCTGATTTTTATTGAGAACTTCAAGATTGGAAAAAAAAAACCGTTGAAGTTGGATTACGAGGGAGGAAAGTGGATTCGACTCCGTGTAGCGACAACGACAACGATGGAGACGTTGATGAAGACATGGATTCTTTGTTTGATTTTGATAATGCAGTGGTCACCGCTAGTATTATAGAGGGGCTACAAAATATGGATGCCAACACTGACGGTAGCAGCGACTGTGAGGACGTCCCATCAACGCAGAAAGCTATAGAAATGTCACGGAAGCCCATTATCGTGAGCAAGGCACAATCTCCGGTGTTCATCACAGATGAAGCTGATCACAAGAATACAGCTGATCACAAGAATGCAGATGATTACGAGAATGCAGTTGATTACAAGAAAGTCGAAAATTGTGAGTTTGGTGAATCTGCTGTACATCCAACTACCGACCCAGCGATGCCTACGCGGCAAGTGGATATCATAAACGTCCCACAGCCGAAGACCCGAGGGAGACAACGATCAAATCCGAAGCAGCTAAGACAGACAAAGCTTACCTCAGTTCATACTCGTCTTGCCGTGCACAAATACCCTAGCGATCTCACCGTACAGCTTGACGAGTTTGTCGTTTGGGCACGCAACACAGAGAATGTCAGAGCTGTGGCGGGCATGATAGACAAATACCCTGTCCAACTAGACGATGCTACCTCAGGGGTCGCACAATTGAATGCAGCTGGGAAGCTGTACGACCAGCAACGTACATGCACCCATTTGTAATCCCTCGAGACATCACGCGGTCAATGCAAGCTTCAATCAAGACAGCTAAGTCCGCGCAACGTCACCCAGATCCACTCGACGACCGCATCAAGAAACAAGGAATCGTGCTCGATCTCGTGGCTTCTATCGACCCCAAACTTTGGAAATTCAGCGGGTAAGGTTGTCATTCTCGTATGGTTGCTTCTTATGGTCGTCATATTGTGGTTGCTATAACTGTGAGCTGTGATTTGTACTAGACAATACGTGGGAGCTGCAATTACATTCTACGCGGTAAAGGCCAAGGTACAAGCATGGTTCGAAGATCGGAAATGGTTGGAGAAAAACTGGCGGAAGGTAAACTCCGATGTGGATCTATTTGCTGTGGAGACTGAAACGAGTGGGCTATCATTTGATGCTGTAAAGGAGCGACACGGCACCATGGCAGACGAGGTGATTTTAAAGTTTGCATCCAGTCGACTGAGTTCTGAATACACGACACGGTCGGGTAAGGCCTGCGTCGCCTTCGAAAACGTTGTTGGTGGACTCTGTAGAGGATGGCTGAATGATAGCCCAATTGACTTCTGTTTGGAAGCACGGTGCGGGATTGCTACGTCCTGTCATCATTGACGGCAGCTGTTGGATGGCCAAAGACACCAAACACGCGTATCACTTCTATTAAGTTCATGATATAACCTGTCAACCTAACCAAAGCCACTGGGGTATCATAATAACTACGTTACGCTACGTTGAAGCCAAGGACACATTACATGTGCATCCCTACCTGTATGAGCCCCTGATTGACGCATAGGAACATGGAGGTGGTTTGGAACGGTGTTATGGACGGCGATGGTAGCTCAGATATGGAAGGGCTTTGTGATTTTGTGGCGAGATGGAGTAAGGCATCGGCACCTGCGGCAAAATTATGCATAGGCCGTATTGAGTGGATTGAAGTTCCACGGCAGCCCGACTACTCAAGCTGTGGCGTGTTTGTTGTGGCCCAAGCTTACAGCTATGTGACCGCGAATCTTCGCTGGCAATGTAGAAACGTTTCCAAGAGTGATGTGGAAGCTATGCGTCTCCGAATGCTGTGGATAATACTCTGTAAATCGAGCAAGAGCCGTATGGCTCGTCGCACTGTGGATAATACGAAGTCTATTAATGAGAAACAGCTCAAGCAACTGAAGTAGGTAGATGTAGCTGTGTTATCCGTTAATACAAAAACCGTTAGCATACTACCATACTACCCATTCAATCTGTTGACTGCCATTTCTAGCAAAGCTCCGAGGGATAAATGGTCGTCTTGACTCGCACCAGCGTTGGCAATCTCAGACACCAGCACGTAGATGCTCTCCTCGCTTACCTCAATGCGTGACAGTAACTCCATCTGAGCTATTAGTATCTTCTCGAGGCTTGCGCCGATCTTTTCAAGCGTGTTCTTCATGTCCATGAGCTCGTAGATGCGCGCGCGCACCAGCTCCCGAGCGAGCGACCTTCCGTCCATCCTTGCTGCGATGTTGGATCCTTGAAATATTTGCTAAGTGTGAAAACATGTGTTCCACACAGTGTAGTGTAAGAAACACAACCAGGTGTGGTGCACACGCATTAAATTTAGGATGTTGTGCCGCTATTTACACTGCTACTGATGACGGCGACGACGTGGCCACGTCATTTATTATAAATTACCAGAGACCATATGTTTTTGTGGTCGCTTTAGGCGATAAGGTTGCACTACTAGCGGTCTGGGCGCCCGCTCCGCGGACGCTAGGGCATAATTGGTTGGTGTAGTGCGGGCTGACCACCTTCGCTGCGCTGCGGTGTGCTTAGCGTTTCTACGTGCAGCAAAGCAACATATAGTACATGTATACTGTGTTCTACTTATATTACGCTCCAAAACAACACCGCACACAGTATATTTAGTGCTCACATGTTATGATAGATATGACCAGGGTTTAACGTGATCTGCAAGATGAGCACCATCTTACCCGTGAAGGTTTTGTCTATAATCGCATTTGAGCGCATAGCCCCCAAAATGACACGAATCGGAGGCGTCCGTCAGTGATGATCCACATTGGCATCGACCGGTGAGGAATCCCAGTTTAGCTGGAGTAAATACGTCTACTCAAACATAATATCATCTGCCACGTCATCGCCGTGAGGCAGTCGACACCATATCATTGATTGCGACGGTCTATTAGAGAAAGGTTTAGTCAGCTTCTTGCGCGAAGTATCTTTTAGGACAGGTAGATTTTGCCGATAGTCGCGACAAACACCAATGTTATGCGTTGCAATTGTTCTGCTGAGCTCTTTATGATATTACTGAAGGGTGTTTCCACTTTGTATTGCATGCATTGATTCTACTTGCATAGCTGCCGCACATACTGACTTATTTGTATAGATTCTGACTGATAGAGTGGCGTAGACCCTTTCGAGAGACATTTACTGGCTCCGATATGTATGACGAACATACGAAGCCACATAAGTGTAGGCAGATTATCAGATCGTAGATATCTTAGACTTGGTTCGAATCGTCGCTCATGTACATTATATGAAGTACGTTTGATGCCTACTTATCAACTCGGCGTGCTATTTGATGTATCCGTGCATATATTGCGAGGTCGTTAATGAGTGTGTATACCACGCGCTCGTGATATCTAAAACCTATGTATAGGATCACTGTCGCTTTCTCGGTACATTTTGCGTCGTTGTGCTGGCTTACTGTGCTTACGCTTCTGATGTATCCGTTTATATGACCAAGCAGGTCACTAACTGGGCACAGACCATACTGCAGCGATACTGGCAAGCTGACCGCGCGTCTGTCACCTGTACACGCAGTATCTACGCGCGCGGCGGGTACACCTTATAGCTACCCGCGACTGAACCGAGCTCTTATCTCGACCATTATGGACAAGGCACTAAAGTATAGTACTGCGTACAGACAGTTCGACTTCCACACTCACCGGTATTGTTTGCACTACTGCACACGTGCTCGTATCTATGTAGACAGCAACTTAATCGTCGCGTGTAGTGCTCACTCGATGCTGTAGTTTCAATTTGTGAGCGCACATTAATGGAACATACGCTGTGAGCGCTGATGTCACAGATAGCATGGTTTGCATGTATCCCAAGTGAGCGAGTGTACTCTCGATATATTGTTACGCGGAACGCAGATAGGGACGGTCAGCTTGCAAGGGTTCGCAGTAGACACCATGCGCTAATTATTATATGAAACGCGCTACGCTCTGTAGATGCGTCAACACTATTGGCAGCGCCATAGTCAGTTACCGTATGTGCGGCTCCAAGCCTCGTACCGTCACCAGTATACTAAATACAAAGATAGGTAGGAAAATGGGGGCCTAAAAGGGTATATTTACCAATTACTTGCTCTTCTGCTGCTTCTTTTCCTCGATGTACTTGGCGTTTCGGGCGGTCAGCTTGCGAGGGCGGCTACGCCTCTTTTTCTTCTCGGGGTACCAGTCAGGACCCATCGCCTTCTTGACGTTTGACAGGCTTTCTTGGCGGCGCACTTCGGCCGAATCAGGAGGTGGGGGCTTTTCCTCCCAAAACTCAACCGCTTTTGGGCAGTTCTCGCAGACAATACAGCGCCGCACGATGTCCCGCCTGCTGATTGTACGGAATGCGTGGCCGTACTGCAGCTTCCCGCAGCAGACGCAGCGCGCCCGGGAATCCGTCGTAGACCGCTGCGGATTCAGCAGTTGCAGGCCAATATTGGCCTTGCACGTGGGCCTCGCCATGTTGCAAACTGTGAAGGAAAATTTATAATTACTAACGTGCGTAAAAATATTAGGTATTTTAACGGATACTTACTGCTGGGTGTTTAATATTTAGCAAAATATTAAATAGTATTATTATATCATAAACATGATATTATTTTAACCAATAAAGTACGTCAAAATATTTAGCCAATACACGGCCATTTAATGCCGGTACTCATTATTACACAAAAAAAGTTTTATTTTAGTTTTGGCAATCGCTTAAATAATGATATTTTTTTTTGTACAATCATACTTTTCAGCAATAGCAGCACCACCACGTAAGTACCATTCGCGCATGCAGGGGTGCAACTATTATAACGCAAAGGTCGTGAAGCCTCCTTTAGTAATAATAATACTAATAAATGAATATATCGTCTCTACTTTGAAAAACGTGTGGAAAATAACATCGCAGAGCTTTAACTGCATGGGCTGGTTACGGTGCCCGATTTGCAGTACATACGATAGGTTTTGCGTAGCTGAATGTCAATAATTTAGTATCTGCGCAGCTCGCCTAGCTGTTTGCAACCAATCGATGCGTTTCGTGCTCGGCAGAAATGTTTACATTACGTCCAGGGCGAGAGACGGTCTGATCGTGCGACAGATCCAGTCAGTGTCGCAGGTCGGCAGGTATTGCCCAATCAGGGCGCGAGTTAATTGTGTGACGCTTTTGGACATATTTGTAATTTATGCATAGTTAGGTCGAGTCAGAAAGATAGGCGCGGTCGGTACGATGGGTAGAAACGCTATTGGAAAGGCCGGCTGTAGCCATGCGAAAAGGCAGGAAAAAGCAGCAAGAAAGGAACCGGACGGACTTATTGACAGATGGACGGACACGCTGCAACTTTAGGTGGCGGGAAACTAGCGCTCTGGGCGCCCGCTCCGCGGACGCTAGGGCATGTTTGGTTGGTGTAGAGAGGGCCGACCACCTCCGCTGCGCTGCGGTGGGCTTAGAGTTTCTACTCAGCGCAAAGCTACATGTAATAAGTGCATACTGTGTTATACTTATGTTACGTTCCAAAACAACTCCGCATACAATAACCTTAGTGTTCACATGTTATGGTAGACATGACCAGGATTTAACGTGATCTGCAAGAAGAGCACCATCTTACCCGGGAAGGCTTTGTCTATAATCTCGTTTGAGCGCATAGCTCCCACAATGACGCCAATCGGAGGCGCGCGTGGTTGCAAAGCTAATATATGCTGTACGGAAGACGGGTCAGTATCAATGATGCTACGAAATATGCGTAGATCGGTGAGGAATCCCAGTGTAGCTGGAGAAAATACGCCTACTCAAACGTATATTACCCATCTGCACGTCATCGCCGTGAGGCAGTCGACACATATCATCGATTGCGACGGTCTAACAGAGCAATGTTAATCAGCTCCTCGCGCGATGTATCTTTTAGGATAGGTAGTATTTGCCGATGGTCGCCACAAATATTAATATTATGCTTTGAAATTATTCTGCTGAGCTGTTTGTGATGTAACTGAAGGGTATTTGCACTATCTTCCGCATGCATTGATCTTACTTGCATAGCTGACGTACTTTCTGACTTATTTGCATAGCTACTGACTGACAGAGTGGTGTAACGCTTTGCCGAGTGGCATTTACTGGCTCCGATATGTATGACGAACATAGGAAGCCACCTGACTGTAGGCTGACTATCAACTGTAGTGATGTTTAGACTTAATCTGAAAAGTAGCTCATGTACATTATTATGTGAGGTACTTTTGCTGCCGACTTATCAAAACAACGTGCTATTTGATATGTTCGTGCATATATTGCGAGGTCGTTAATGAGTGTATACCACGCGCTCGTGATATCTAAAACCTATGTATAGGGTCACTGTCGCTCTCTCGGTACATTTGCGTCGTCGTGCTGGGTTACTGTGCTTACGCTTCTGATGTATCAGTCTATATGACCAAGCAGGTCACTAACTGGGCACAGGCCATACTGCAGCGATACTGGCAAGCTGACCGCGCGTCTGTCACTTGTATTCAACGCAGTATCTACGCGCGCGGCGGATACACCTTATCGCCACCCGCAACTGAGCCGAGCTCTTATCTCGACCATTATGGACAGGGCACTAAAGTGTAGTACTGCGTACAGACAGTTCGACTTACCACACCCACCAGTATTGTTTGCGCTACCGCACACGTGCTCGTATCTATGTAGACAGCAACTTAATCGTCGCGTGTAGTGCTCACTCGATGCTGTAGTTTCAATTTGTGAGCGCACACTAATGGAATACGCTGTGAGCGCTGATGGCACAGATAGCATGGTTTACATGTGTCCAAGTGAGCGAGTGTACTCTGGATCTATTGTAACGCGCAAGCAGATAAGGCCGGTCAGCTTGCAAGGGCTCACAGCAGATACCATGCGCTAATTATTATATGAAACGCGCTACGCTCTGTAGGTGCGTCAGCATTATTGACAGCGCCATAGTCAGTTTACCGTATGTGCGGCTCCAAGCCTCGTACCGTCAGCCAGTTTACAAAATACAAAGATGGGTAGGAAAATGGGGGCCTACAGTGCCGCACGCTGCCCCGTCCGCTGATTGTACGGAACGCGTAACCGTACTGCAGCTTCCCGCAGCAGACACAGCGCGCCTGGGAATCCGTTGCGGGTTCTGCAGAAGCGGGTCAATCTTCGCCTCGCATTGCTTGCAGGTAGGGCCCACCATTTTGCAAACGGTGAGTATGTTAGCAAATTATATTGTTTTAACCAATTACTTGCGTCCAAATATTAGCCAATAGCACGGAAATATAATGCTGGTATTTATTATTTAGAAACATATTAAAAAGTTGATATTTAATATTTTGGCTTTGCTATAATAGTACTTTTATCATATTTCCAAACAAATACATACTTTACATGCAATATAAATTGACTAAAACAATTATCTATCGTGCGCGCATGCATTCGTCGAGTGCGGTGCACGGGAGCAGGTACCGCAATGACCGTGCACCCGCGTGGCATTGGTGAGTGCCAGGTGAAGTAAAAAAGACTCGCAAAGTCCCAACAAAAAGCGCTGGTTGTGAAGCCTACTTTAATATTAAAAAATACTATCGTCTCTACTTTAGAAAGTCTGTGGAAAATAGCATCGCCGAGCTCTTACAAATGCGGCCTGTAAAGCTAATACTAATACTATTAATTTCGTCTTTACTTTGAAAAGTGTGTTAAAAATAACATCCCAGAGCTCTTACAAAATACTGGTCTGTGAAGTCTACATAAATTTTAATAAATATCTCTATTTGAGAAGTGTGCAGAGCTCTTAGAAAATAAAGGGGTTACTATGCCCGATTTGCAGTACATACGACAGGTTTGGCGTAGCTAAACGTCAATAATCAAGTATCTGCGCAGCTCGCCTGGCTGTTTGCAGCCAATCGATGTGTTTCATTCTCGGCAGAAATGTTTACCTTACGTCCAATCGCGAGGGCGAGAGAAGGTCTGGTCGTGCGACAGATCCAGTCAGTGTCGCAGGTCGGCAGGTATTGCCCAATCAGGGCGCGAGTTAATTGTGTAACGCTTTTGGATATATTTGTAATTTTAGCATAGTTAGGTCGAGTCAGAAAGGTAGGCACGGTCGGTACGATGGGAGGAAACTGTATTAGACAGGCCGACTGTAGTCATGCGAAAAGGCAGGAAAAAGCAGCAAGAAAGGAGCCGGACGGACTTATTGACAGATGGACGGACACGCTGCAACTTTAGGTGGCGGGAAACTAGCGCTCTGGGCGCCCGCTCCGCGGACGCTAGGGCATGGTTGGTTGGTGTAGAGAGGGCCGACCACCTCCGCTGCGCTGCGGTGGGCTTAGAGTTTCTACTCAGCGCAAAGCTACATGTAATAAGTGCATACTGTGCTATACTTATGTTACGTTCCAAAACAACTCCGCATACAATAACCTTAGTGTTCACATGTTATGGTAGACATGACCAGGATTTAACGTGATCTGCAAGAAGAGCACCATCTTACCCGGGAAGGCTTTGTTTATAATCTCGTTTGAGCGTATTGCTCCCAAAATGAAACGAATCGGAGGCGCGCGTGGTTGCAAAGCTAATATATGCTGTACGGAAGACGGGTCAGTATCAATGATGCTACGAAATATACGTTGATCTGTGAGGAATCCCAGTGTAGCTAGAGTAAGTACGCCTACTCAAACGTATTTTACCCATCTGCACGTCATCGCCGTAAGGCAGTCGACACATATCATCGATTGCGACGGTCGAATAGAGCAATGTTAATCAGCTCCGCGCGCGAAGTATCTTTTAGGATAGGTAGTATATGCCGATGGTCGCCACAAACATCAATATTATGCTTTGAAATTATTCTGCTGAGCTGTTTGTGATGTAACTGAAGGGTATTTCCACTATCTTCCGCATGCATTTATCTTACTTGCATAGCTGACGTACTTTCTGACTTATTTGTATAGCTTCTGACTGACAGAGTGGCGTAAATCCTTTCCGACTGACATTATACTGGGTCCGATATGTACGACAAAAGGCCTCGTCCACATCGGACGAAGAGGCACCACTGCGTGCACATTCTTTTGACCGGCTGCAACATACGAAGATATATGGCTGTAGGCAGAGCATCAGATCGTAGTGATGGTTAGACTTGAATTGAATAATAGTTCATGTACATTAGATGGAGTACTTTCGCTGCCTACTTATCAGCTCGGCGTGCTATTTGATGTGTCCGTGCATATCCCGCAATGCCGCCAATGGGTGTTGTCGTGATAGCCAACACCCATGCACTGGGTTACTGCTGCGATCTCGGTACTTTTGTATCGTCGTGCTAGCCTACTGTACCTACGATTATGATGTATCCGTCTATATGATCCAGCACGTCACTATTCGGGCACAGGTCATACCCGCGGTGATACAGGCAAGCTGATCAGGCGTCTGTTAGCAGTATTCAAAGCAATATATACGCGCGCGGCGGGTACACATTATAGCCATCCGTGACTCAACCGAGCTCTTATCTCGGCCATTATGGACAGGGCGCTAAAGTAAAGTACTGCGTACAGACACATCTCCTTGCGATGGCCGCTTGTATGGTCATCACTACCGCATACGTGGTTGTGTCCATGTAGACAGCAGCTTATTCATGGCGCATAGTGCTCACTCAATACTGAAGCTTACATTCGTGAGCGCACATTAGTGAAATATAAACTGTGAGGGTTGGTGGTACATATAGCATGGGTTTGCGTGTGCCAAGTGAGCAAGTGTTCTTAACATCTACGGTTACGCGTATGCAGATAGGAACGGCCAGCTCGCAAGGGTACACAGTAGATACCATGCGCTAATTATTATATGAAACGCGCTACACTCCGTAGATGCGTCAACACAATTGGCAGCACCACAGTTAGTTTACCATATGTGCGGCCCCAAGCCTCGCGCCGCCCGCCAGTATACAAAATACAAAGATAAGCGGGGTAACGGGGGCAATAAGGATATATTATCCAAATTACTAGCTCTTCTGCTGCTTCTTTTGCTCGATGTAATTGGCGTTTCGGGCGGTCAGCTTGCGAGGGCGGCTGCGCCTCTTTTTCTTCTTGGGGTACCAGTCAGGACCCATCGCCTTCTTGACGTTCGCCAGGCTTTCCTGGCGGCGCACTTCGGCCGAATCAGGTGGTGGGGGCTTTTCCTCCGAAAACTCAACCGCATTTTGGGCCGTTCTCGCAGGCAATACAGCGCCGCACGATGTCCCGCCCGCTGATTGTACGGAATGCGTAGCCGTACTGCAGCTTCCCGCAGCAGACGCAGCGCGCTCGGGGGTCCGTCGTAGACCGCTGCGGGTTCAGCAGAAGCGGGTCAATCTTCGCCTCGCATTGCTTGCACGTAGGGCCCACCATTTTGCAAACTGTGCGTATGTTAGCAAAATATTTTGTTTTAACCAATTACTTGCGTCCAAATATTAGCCAATAGCTTGGAAATATAGGCTGGTATTTATTAATTAGAAACATATTAAAAAGTTGATACTAACGTTTTGGCTTTGCTATAATATATTATTATCAGATTTCCAACCAAAAACATACTTTACATGCAATATAAATTGCCTAAGACAATTATCTATCGTGCGCGCATGCATCTGTCGGGTGTGGTGCACGGAAGCAGATAGCGAAATGCCCGTGCAGCTGCGCGCCTTCATTGCACGGTGGCAGTGGTGAGTTCCAGGTAAAGTACAAAATATATATATTCGCAAAGTCGCTACAAAAAGCGCTGGTCGTAAAGTCTACTTTAATATTAAAAATACTATCGTCTCTACTTTAGAAAGTGTGTGGAAAATAGCATCGCCGAGCTCTTACAAATGCGGCCTGTGAAGCTTATATTAATCATATTAGTACTATTAATATCGTGAAAAGTGTGTGGAAAATAACATCCCAGAGCTCTTACAAAATACTGGTCTGTGAAGTCTACATTAATAATGATAAATATCTCTATTTGAGAAGTGTGCAGAGCTCTTAGAAAATAAAGTGGTTAATGTGCCCGATTTGCAGTACATACGACAGGTTTTGCGCAATAATCAAGTATCTGCGCAGCTCGCCTGGCCGTTTGCATCCAATCGGTGCGTTTCGTGCTATGCACAAATGTTTACATCACGTCCAATCGCGAGGGCGAGAGACGGTCTGATCGTGCAACAGATCCAGTCAGTGTCGCAGGTCGGCAGGTATTGCCCAATCAGGGCGCGAGTTAATTGTGTGACGCTTCTGGACATATTTGTAATTTTAGCATAGTTAGGTCGAGTCAGCAAAATAGGCGCGGTCGGTAGGATGGGAGGAAACAGTATATGACAGGCCAAGTGTAGCCATGCGGAAAGGCAGGTCAAAGCAGGAAGAAAGGAACCGGACGGACTTATTGACAGACGGACGGACAGACAGGTTACTCGGTAAGGAAGCGGGAAATTTCTTGTCGTCTGTAACGCCTTTCTTTTCTTTCTGGCTTTAATGCACATAACACTGATTACATCCCTTTTATTACAAATGGACCTCCCTAGAAATGGCCCTCTTTATTAATAGTTTGGCCCGGCACTTCTTCTCTCTCAAATGATTTGTCTGATACTTCATGGGATGAGCACTGCCACATTATGTTCCGTGATCAGATCTTTTTGTGGGCTCATCGCTTCACATCGTGTCCCAAGCTGGCTGTACGATTCGTACAATGGCAATACCGGTACGCAACCCAACCGGCTACTTGCTACGCTCCATTCGTAGTACGAGTTGCATCTGCCTCATTATTCGTTTTTCCGGCGGTGTGCACCATCCCATCTAATCCGACCTGAAGAATGCTAAGCTGCAAGGAGCTTCTGAACGCTGCGGTGCTTCTAGCTGTGGTTGGCGTGCCTAGCTCTGCAGCCTCGACATCGGACCCTGCGTCAGCTAAGTATTCGGTGTCTGCTTACGCTGTTGGTGACTGGGGCCAAACGCTAGACAAGGGATCATGCTGTGGCGGCACATATAACAACTTCGATCTCCATGCTCAAGAAATTGTCGGGAAGCTCATGGACATCCAAGCCGGCACCGCCGTGAAACCCAAGGCTGTCCTCGGCCACGGTGACAGCTTCTACTGGACGGGTATCGACAGTCTGGAAAGCCGCGACTCGCGTTTCCAGACGACGTACGAGTCCCGATACAACGGCGACAACATCAAGAACGTGCCCTGGGTGAACGTCATGGGCAACCACGACTATGGTGGTGCAAACTATGTCTGCAATGTCGGTGACCAACTCGTCCAGTGCAACAGCACGGCCGAGATGCTTCAGGGACTTGAAAACAAGTTCCGGTACCAAAAAGACTACACTAGTCCTAACGACAACCGCTGGGCTTTGGAAGACCGTTTTTACGTCCGTCGCATCGAGGATGCTGCAACTGGTGTGAGCATCGACATCTTCAACATCGACATGAACGATGCCGACATCGCCGGCTCGCACGGTGTCTGCTGTCAGTGCTATGGCTACGCAAAGCAGGACAGCGGTGGATGCAATAGCATCGCCCGTGGGGATAAATATTGTTGTGGTGGAGACAACACGATGTACGACACGTGCATGGCCAAGTTCGTGCAGTGGGCCGAGGAGTCACGCACGCTTCTGGCCAAGCACGCGAAGGCGTCGACAGCGACGTGGAAGATCGTGAACAGCCATTTTAGTCCCATCCAGCACTACAAGGAGGACGGCATGCACAAGTGGCTCGATGCACTGAAAGGCACGGGTATCCACGCTTTCATTTACGGTCACACCCACGGTGAGAAGCACGATTATTCGGAGTCGCATCGCATCCACTTTGTGGAGAATGGTGCTGGTGGCGGTACGAAGAAAGAGTTCGCGAGCACCATTCCGGCGTTTGCGACCCAGTATGTGAAAAAGGAGTGGGCGTTTACGGGAGACGAGTACGGTTTCTTCTCGGTGGAGGGCTCCAAGGACTGGCTGAAATTGCAGTACCACACCGCGGACAGCAACTGGAAGTTCACCGAGAAGTGGGCTGAGACGACTATTGGAGGTGTGGCGACCAAGCACTGCTGGTACGTCCCGCATGATGGCTCCGAAGGCAAGGCATGCTAGCTGCAGTTCTGAAGTGGGATGACAAACTTGGCTCTTGGAGAAATTTAATTTCATATTTTGCACGTTTTTTTTCGATGTGCAGATGAATCCTTCCCTGCTCAAATAAATATTTGGTTCTCGAAGTCTTGTAAAATTACAGATTACGAAAATGCGAATTGGGTGGATAATGCATCTGCATACCTCGAGTAATCGAAACCACCACGTCGTGGCCCACGACTCGTGGCCCACGAGGCTACAAAGACTTATGTTTGCGCTGGTAGCTCAATCCCAGTTTTTTTGGCCAGTTACGGGCGCAGTTGAACGAAATGCATCATCGGTGCCAGAATTGCAATTTCAAAAGTCCAATTTTGGGCTGTGAATCATCGTGGGTCACGGTTTTTCAAACTCGCATTATTGTAAACTGTACCTAAAAAGGTCGGCCTAATAGCTTACATATGCTGACTCACAATTGGTACATTAGCAAATACAAGTATGGACACAGATGAACCCTTCGGTAGTCATTGCGTTGGGAGCCAGCACTTTATTCCTAGCTAAGGGGGTTCTTGCTGTGGGGTGGCTCAGGTGCACCTTCGAAATGGCACGTTTACAGAAGCCAACTGACGCCACCATGCTATCGAAAGCGACCAAGTTGACGTTCGGCAAGCGGTGGTATGGAGCATCGACTGTTGGAAACACACTCGCATCGGTGACGGAACTGCTGATTCCACCAGATGAGAACGTGTACGACGACCCACTAATGAAGAGTTTTGCGGAATAGAGAGCTGTGAGACGAGCTAAACAGGAAGGAAGGGTGCAAGTAGCAAGTGGCCTTGCTTGCCTACTTTGGGCGGTTTACACAATAGTGACTTTCCTACAGTTAAGCGCCTCAGAACAGTCATTTTTGGCTATTTTGTTTTCCATATTCCGAGGCAGGGGTGAGAGGTATTTTTTTATCTTAGGCATGTACTACGAAGTAAATTACAAGACTTCGAGAACCAAATATTTATTTGAGCAGGGAAGGATTCATCTGCACATCGAAAAAAAACGTGCAAAATATGAAATTGAATTTCTCCAACTTTGTCAGCCCACTTCAGAACTGCAACTAGCATGCCTTGCCTTCAGAGCCATCATGCGGGATGTACCAGCAGTGCTTGGTCGCCACACCTCCAATAGTCGTCTCAGCCCACTTCTCGGTGAACTCCCAGTTGCTGTCCGCGGTGTGGTACTGCAATTTCAGCCAGTCCTTGGAGCCCTCCACCGAGAAGAAACCGTACTCGTCTCCCGTAAACGCCCACTCCTTTTTCACATACTGGGTCGCAAACGCCGGAATGGTGCTCGCGAACTCTTTCTTCGAGCCACCACCAGCACCGTTCTCCACAAAGTGGATGCGATGCGACTCCGAATAATCGTGCTTCTCACCGTGGGTGTGACCGTAAATGAAAGCGTGGATACCCGTGCCCTTCAGTGCATCGAGCCACTTGTGCATGCCGTCCTCCTTGGAGTGCTGGATGGGACTAAAATGGCTGTTCACGATCTTCCACGTCGCTGTCGACGCCTTCGCGTGCTTGGCCAGAAGCGTGCGTGACTCCTCGGCCCACTGCACGAACTTGGCCATGCACGTGTCGTACATCGTGTTGTCTCCACCACAACAATATTTATCCCCACGGGCGATGCTGTTGCATCCACCGCTGTCCTGCTTTGCGTAGCCATAGCACTGGCAGCAGACACCGTGCGAGCCGGCGATGTCGGCATCGTTCATGTCGATGTTGAAGATGTCGATGCTCACACCAGTTGCAGCATCCTCGATGCGACGGACGTAAAAACGGTCTTCCAAAGCCCAGCGGTTGTCGTTAGGACTAGTGTAGTCTTTTTGGTACCGGAACTTGTTTTCAAGTCCCTGAAGCATCTCGGCCGTGCTGTTGCACTGGACGAGTTGGTCACCGACATTGCAGACATAGTTTGCACCACCATAGTCGTGGTTGCCCATGACGTTCACCCAGGGCACGTTCTTGATGTTGTCGCCGTTGTATCGGGACTCGTATGTCGTCTGGAAACGCGAGTCGCGGCTTTCCAGACTGTCGATACCCGTCCAGTAGAAGCTGTCACCGTGGCCGAGGACAGCCTTGGGTTTCACGGCGGTGCCGGCTTGGATGTCCATGAGCTTCCCGACAATTTCTTGAGCATGAAGATCGAAGTTGTTATATGTGCCACCACAGCATGATCCCTTGTCTAGCGTTTGGCCCCAGTCACCAACAGCGAAAGCAGACACCGAATACTTAGCTGAAGCAGGGTCCGATGTCGAGGCTGCAGAGCTAGGTATACCAACCACAGCTAGAAGCACCGCAGCGCTCAAAAGTTCCTTGCAGCTTAGCATTCTTCAGTAGTTGGCTGGAGTAGATGGGATACGGCCGGAAAATCGAATAATGAGGCAGAAGCAACTTGTCTCTACGGGTGACAAAACGTCGATGTCAATAGCCTATTGGTGGCTGTCGGTCCACGTATGCAAGCAGGAAGCAAACGTAGTACGCAACCCAACCGGATATATGTTACGGTCCACTTGGTACACTATCCTGAACTACCAGTTCAGGGTCATATACGATGAAAAACGGGCAAGGCAGCAAAATAGATCCTATGGGCCATAGCACGGGAGCGATAATGCACTTATTGTGCTTTGCAGCGATTTTGGTAAGATTTGCCCGATTTATAAGTAGGTAAAAAAGGCAGCCCGTCATCGTAAATGCTTGTGAAAAAAAGAACCATGGCCTAATTTTTTTTAGCTAGATCTTTGTCTAAATCCACCAGCATATATCGAAAATGATCTCGTGGCCCACGAGGCTACAGATTGCTATTTCAAAGGCCCATTTCTAGCCACGGTTTATTACCTACCAGGATGATTTATTTTAATTTGGCCAGATTTCGGTTAATTTTAACCCCTTGAACGCGAAGGTTTTCCAGGGCACCCATTTACCGAAACCCTTTCGACGTTAACGTGTATATCGGGGAAGGGTTTTAATAGTTAGACTGGTATAAAATTAATCCTGTAGGATGGTTAAACGCATTGAATACCAGCACCTAGGATGGTGAAAATTTGATATCGTGTATCCTACAAGAATACTTGACTTTGAAATACACTATGCCAAGATATCGTGTCCAGGAACGTACAAAAACTGCTCACAGCCCAGCGTACTTTTCTCCTAAATATAGACTTCAAGCTCAGGTAAAAAGGGAGATACAGATTTCATACTTTTATCAAGACATTTAAGATTGCAAAATCATCTGCTTAAGGTGTCGCAGCGTCGTTGTGACGTCTCTTTGACGGCCTACTGGTGTCATCATCCCCGCTGTCACCACTCGCAGACTTTGCTTCTTCGACACTACCGGCTGCTGGCCTGCGCGCGCGGATCTTTCGCTTTCTCTGTGACGGCGGCAACAGGCTGCCGTTACGCCAATGCTTGTGCCAAATCTCGAAGCACGAAACGGACTCACCGTTGTTTACATGCTTGTCCTTGTTGCACAGGTACACACGCGACGCCACGGGCTGCTTTGAGCTTGTGTGTAGCTTGCAGGTGCTACAGTAGAATGTAGTCTCGCCCCCTCGCGACTCGTCGGAGCCCTTAAGCACCGAGCATACTTTGCATGCTCGTTGACGTCGCTTTCGACCTTTCCCGTTGTTTCCATCCCTCCACTCATCCACCTGCACCGGTACGTGGGTTCGCTGCATTGGCGGAGCGCGTGACTTCTTCGGGGTACGCTCCACCGCGCGGAGAGCATCCCAATCCGTCTCCTGCAACTGCGTCAGCTCCAAATGTAGCTGCTTCAGGAACTGGACATGGCTGAGCTTGGGTTTTCCATCAATAGCACGCCGTCGATTGTACACAATAAAAACATTGACTGTTGCCAGGTCGATGAAGCCCAGAAAAAATGACTTGTAGTATTTCTTATACTTTAGAGCCAATTGAAAAGAGTACCTGATACAGCATGAATTATACAGGGTTAGCATCAACACTATCTTGTACATACAGCAGAAATGTACTCACCTTTGGAGGCGAAGTTGATCGTGTACATCAACTCCGCCCATGAAAGTTTGGTAATGTTTCAGCACTCTTGGACATGCCACCTCGACTTGCTCGCCAGACTTCGCTCGGCGAACTACGCGATCTTGCTCAGTACTTCCACCCGCACACAGCAAATGCACAGGACGGTTGTCCCACCAACACACTGCTTTCATACTCGGCACTAATGTTGACTCGGCAACAGCGTAGGTACCGCGGTGTACATCAGCAGGCCGCTTCTTCTTCTTCACGATAATCTCTTTGCAAAACCCACGCCGGTTGGTCATCACTGTGCCTATACTATAGAGCCCCATTGCTAGGAGCTGCATGGAGAGTGTCGGTGACGTGTACAATCGGTCAGTGACCACTAGACGTTTTTCGATGGTCCATCTTGCTCCAAAAACTTGCCTCAGGTTGCGAATAACGGCAGCTGGTCCACAGTTGGTGTCCTTCGAAGAGGATGACCTGTCCGTTTGCCGCTTACCTCAGTAGACTTCAAACCTGTATCATACACATTTATGTTGTTACATACTTGTATCCTACAGCTAAAGAGAACTTTACAACCAAGTCGAGACTCCATAAACGCCGCTTAACGTTTTCCGTCTTTGGATGCTCCAGGGTCTTGCACGGATACTTCTTGTCACCACGAAAAGGAAGATGAAATATGGGTGAGCATTTAACGTAGCGTTGGTGATGTGTTAATCGACTTATAAAAATACGATCACTGATACAGTGCAACATATTTTATGAGAAGGGACTTCCTTTCAAAGTCGCCAATACTTGAAGTTAAGTACGAACACCAGTTAGTGCCCCATTAGAAAGGAGCAGATCAGATTAAAAACAAATACCCGCTTTTTTCAAATACGATACTTCTTGGGGTGTTCTCTTCATCAAGAGTTATATCACTAGTTTCCTTTTTTGCTATTGGAACCCCCTTTTATTAATAACTACATTTTTATTAATAGAGCAGATATAATTTGCTTGTGTCATTTTAGGAGGTACCCTGTCAATTTCGTCATTCCAGTGCTGGTATAGCGAAGACGAAGTCCCAGTCTTCCTCAAGGGAATATGCTTTTCATACACATGCATACTCCACACTAGCAAATGAAGCAAACATCGACTAGGCTCGAATTTAGGCTTAAAAAGATCATGCACAAAGGGATTTTCGACTTCAGAATTGGTTTATATGCGATAGGAAGCTCAATAGAATTTACTGTTAGTAGTATTAATACATGATGCCGGACAGGTCAATAACCGATCATCTCTTTCAGTGATGGCCTCTGCATTCCTGAAAACTATCAATTTGTGCGTGGAGTTGTCGCAGTCATCTGCTTACAGCAAAATTGCAAATAGTAGATGACTGTGACAGTTTCACGCATCAGCTGATGATTGCTCAGATACCTTCTGACAGAAGATGTAAATTCTCTCATGGTTTGTACGTAACTGCCTGCTACATGTATTTTTACTACTTGATAATCTGTGGATTGGAAATCACCTATTCATCAATTTAAATCATCGCGTTCAGTGGTATTAATATATACTGCTAAAACTATTCGATCACGATGTCCTTACGTAACCTCTTCTTCAACTTTCTGTGTACGGTACTCGCAAGGGCATTAGTTGCATTCATTATTTAAGGCATTACAAACGCCAAGTACCGAATCAACTATAGTACTGTACATGTACCATTTATAACACATGAATCTTACTGTGCAAATTGCAAAATCATCCATGGCATCATGGTACAGTAACGCAATCGGCGATTACAGGCACGGTGTGACATTCAATCGCAAGCCGTGTCTATTGATTGGTCGTCTATGGATTTTTGCGAATCAAACATACATAAATGTTCAAATCGTATTATTGGTCTAAAATCCGTCATCTTAAGCAACATATGGTATCATGGACTGGCTTTTTTCGGCCTGGAGCGTTATTAAACCAATACATATGTTCATTGAGGTTTAAGAGAAAGGGCACGATGCACTAAAAGCAAGCTGTGAAGGTGCCGGTATCGGGCCGATTGAGTTGCTGAAACCCAATTCTTACGTCGTTGATAAGATATTAAGCGTTAAAGGGGTCGATGCCTTCTCTCAATGCTGTTTACTCGAGCGTATACCTGGCTAAAAAAACTTTTTTTTTTGGTTGATTTTTATGCTAAATGAAACGTACCAATCTATAACGGTGTCCCCTTAAGTTGTACTTTCTTGCCAAAGGCGCAGTAAGAGATTGATATGAGTTGAATATAGCGAGTGTTGTTGTCATGAGCTATTAATACCTTCAGGTAAAATGTTGCCACCCCCCTGCAAATTCGGCAGATCGTCACTGAAGCTACGTGAAGTGCATGCTATATGAGCGAGCATTGCAGGCGCGTGGCGACTTGCTGCCGCTAGAAAAATAACTATCATAGCTGCTTCTGTTCGTTATTCCTCTACAAAGAGCAATGCTTTTTCCCGTTGACTATAGAACTACTACGTAGTATTAATAGTTGATAGTGCTGCCAATGCAATACCGGTAATCGAGCCATCGGTTTGTTTATTTGATATCGGTACCGATACTGTACTGTTCAACCCCTTCAACCGGATAACCTGCGTTCTGCGTTTTTACGAATCTTTTGATAAGAAAGTTCAACGAGCTTGTAATCAAGTTTTGCGTGATACAAGTATAATCGCAGATTACGACTGCTGCCCATAATGGGGCCCATTTGGTCGAACCCAGCCGTTCCAGGAATGCACTGTTGCAGCTGAAGTTCAGAATGAACCCCAGATTCCCAGCTCACCATCGTAGCCCTTGATCGCGTTGCATGAATAACGAAGAAAACGAAGCTAGGCAACTATATAATTGTAGCGCCTGAGCTGCTGAAATATGAATCTGAGAAATTGAGTGTGCATTTGATTATCGTTGTACAATCTGCCATAGGATCTGGTTTGCTGCTCATTTTTATCCTTTATCTGGACGTGACCCGATACTGGTGGTTCATGGAGCTACATGTACGATGATCCAGACAATGAGCCTGGCACTTCGGGCCAAACTAAAGAGGGCCATTTCTAGGGAGGGCCATTTGTAAAAAAAGGGATGTAATCAATTTAAAAAATACAGACAATTTCCCAATACTGAAACCAAGATGATTTAAACGTGTCCGTTGCATTTTTGCGTGTCCGTTGCAGGGCGAGCCCTTTTGGGTCGACTGTTCTTCTTTACTTAAATCAAGTTACAGATGACCGTGTCCGTTGCATCCCACCGTGTCCGTTGCAGAGGATAGATATGGATGGAGTTTATACCACAATGTTCTTGCCCGGGTAGACGAGATAGCATGCGAATACAATTTTTTGGTGGGAGATATTGATGAAGACGAGAGACCAAGTTATTTAACTGTATCGCACAAACGAAGCCGAGCATGTAGCCTTCTTCCTGTCCGCGTCTGGAGTGTGGAGTAAGCTCATTTCCACATACTCCAACTAGTGAGATAGTTCTCAGCCTAACTCGTCAAGCCTCTACTTCGACATCCAAAATGGATCTAGCATCTCTGCTCAACGCTGTGTCCCCGACTGTCAGCAGTCCAAGATTTTCGCCAACGTGTGAGTATACGTGCCCTTCGGTTTCCGCCCTCTCAGAAGCGCTTAGTGACCTGCCGCCTTTGGTGGAAGACCAAGCGAACGCAGGAGACGAACCTGGGCTTGGTACTCCGACTGAATCTCAAGTTGCTATGGATAGCGAGCCGAGAAATACTTGTGTGGAGACAAGGTTTATGAGTGCAAGTGGAATTTCCGTGGAAATAACCCCTCCGCCTGAGGATACGTACTCGTCAGAGGATGCCGCCATTGCGGCTCTGCATGACTGGACCAAGAATCATGGTTTTAATATGACCAACAGGCGTGCCTTTACTTCAGCGACGGCAGGGGATGCAGTTTGGAAACGTGGTTTCGATTGTGATCGAGGTGGCAACGCACGCTAAGTGTAAAACTTGGTTGCGTGGATGTAATGGCGACTTGTTTACAGTGTACAAGAGTTTGCTGCCTTAGTGGAACTCTGCAGCATCTTCAACTCGACTTTTGGCTCAACGGAACTCCGTTCGAGTTCCATATCTTCTCCAAGGCAATCGATTTGCAGCGGTTGTTCGCGTAATTTCAGTGTGGGCTCTTACTAAAACGCACGCGCTGTGGTAGGATGCACGTGCAATCGTCTTTAATGGACTGGATCGTAGAGAATGTTCTGGCGTATACCGAGCTGTGCATGTACATCCGTGGCGGATGTACAAGATCCCTCGGTTTTCCATACGAGTATTGTGCCTCCGCGATTCTGGGGATATGCAAAATGGAGTTAAATAGTAAGTATTTGTTAGTTTAACTTTCGTAATTACCATCGTTATAATTCAACAAAGCGCCCATTCTTCATTGAAAATTATCATGGAATGCTGTTTTAATCTGCCTTACGCTTCTTGTTGCATCCCCGAAAATTGTGAGATCTCAGTGATCCACTCTTAGGTAACGTCTTCAAACAAAGAGGACACGTCCATTCTCCTTCCTTGTTGTCCGTCCGGCGTCTGGTCTCTTCGTTCTTGGCTGCTTCAGGATTCCTAGTACAGAAACGGCGATGCGAACGCATCGCTGCAGAGTCTCCATACTCGATTCCGCAGTACTGGCACGAGTAGTTCTTGGACAACACGCTGTTTACCACATCCGGTCCTCATTTAAGTCCGCGAAATGACAGGTAGCAGTGGATCCGGTGGTTCACGACATCATAGGGCATTCCGTTATGGAAAAGGTCCCCATGGAAAATGATGCAGAACCCCACTGGAATTTGCACCACGCGAGATTTGGTGTCGTCGCGCGCAGTGAAGTAGCCATCGTAGACTCGTAGACTTGTTCCTTCCTCCAAAGCGAGAACCATACTTGCCGGGACACGCGTAGACTTGTTCTTGGAAACTTCAGTGATGACAGATTCAGGATAGTCTTGATGCGCTTCTTGCTCCTCTCCTCCTGGCGTTGAGCGCAGAAAGGAGAAGACTGTAGGAAGCTGCGCCGGGTCCAGACAAGCAGTCACAGAGCTAATGGCTACTCGCAGTAAACCGATAGAAGGAGACCGAGCGTGAACACGGGACTGTTCGCGGTGTGTGTCGTGATTATCATCACTCACGTCCTTGGAAACGGGGGTGTACGTGCGGGTTTTCGCTTCATCCAGTAGGGCATTAAGCGTATCCGTAGACAATCCGAGGTATGCTACTAGGTAGCCGCAGGCAGGGAGTGTTGGCTTGGGCGCCATTTTGAAAATGCAACGACCACGCCTATTTGCAACGGACACACCTCTAAATTACTTGATTTTTGTATGGTGTCACACACAGTGGATTTTAAGTGAATCTGCAACGGACACGATTTTGAAACATTTTGAGTTTGTATACCTCGATGCAGCGACGGCAAAAGAAATTTTCATTTGTTTTTCTTTCCGGAGTGATTACCGCAACCGTAAAATGAGACATTTATGGTCGTTTTAAAGACTTTATGGTTGCGTTACCCAAATTCATAAATTACCTGCGAAACTAAAATAAAAAAAAACGCTTCCGTCTTAGGTACGTATCTGTTCTTTTAAGTTCGATTCGTTTTAAATACGATCATTCTGAGCCTCCCATTTCAGAAATTGCGTGGGAGCGAGAAGAACGCGCGGCTGCGCCAGGAACACGAGCTCCACACCCGACGCTGACGCAGCTGAAGACCCATGCGTCGTGCGCAGGACGCGGCCAAGCCTGGTACGTAATGCAGTACTTGCGCCTGACGCAGCAAAAGTTAGTTTATGTGCGAATCCGTAGACTGGGGAGGACGTACGAGGCTGCGAGACCTGTATGCGGTCATTGACATCAAAGACGTCAACGGCAGCAGCAGCGATGATAGCAGAGACGAGGATGCGTCTGCGGGCGAGGAGGATAGCAACGCGGAAGGAGAAGATCCTTTTCGGAGTCAGAGAGTGATTTATCATTGAGCGCTGGTACGCACGTTTGCTGTCATGTTAATTTTTTGCGATGAACAATTACTTATATTAACATTGGGGTGTGTTTTGCTGCTCGTGTGCAACGCAAGACGCTCCCCAAGACAAAGAAGAAGAGAAACGAGAAGACACACGCAGGTAAAGTTGCTTTAAAGCGGTTGTGGTTGATTTAGCGAAGGTAATTTTATATTTAATTTGTTATTTTAGCCTCTACGAAGAAAGAGAAGTTAATCAGCGAATTACCACACCTGCAGTCGCTGCCGCGTCCCTTCAAGAAGCAGAAAATAGGTTGACAGTCGGGTCCGGCGGCAGGTACACAGGGTGAGCGTTCCAGACTTACACACCGGTCCAAATCCACTTCAGATTACACGCCTTGAATCCGAAAAAGTAAGCACCTTGAAGAGATGGACTCCATGAACGGTGGCGGTGAGGACGAAATAGTGAACGTGGTGTAGCCGTTCAGGCCGAAGGCACCACTTTTGTCGTGGATTGATTTTGAAAAGGAATTCAAGAAATACATGGAGAAGAAGAATTTACAGTTTCGTGTGCGGAGCTTCGAACGAACGGCGTCTTACAACACGTACGCTTGTTTTACTGGTGTGATCTGTCTAAATATATTCATTAAAAGGAATGCTCTTATTTTATTTTAATTTAGCGCATCAAGCACAAATCCCTGCTTCGTTTGAGTATTCGGAAAGAATCTACCGGTGCACTCACGGTGTATCCCAAAAATCAAGGTCCAAGGGGCATCGCAATCGAAAGCAGCAGTACTGCAAATGCACAGCACGGCTAACGGCCACCGTGAGTCGCGTTTCGGGCAATCACTACGAAATCGTGCTACGAAACCAGGTTCGAGACTTATTACTAATGTGTGCGTGATAAAGAATCCGGCTGACATCTATAAACTTGTTGCTGTTTCCGAACCATACACATTCGCACGACAGCAGCAGAACACAAGCTTCAAGCTACTTGACAACGGCGACGCTACCGCTGGACGAATAAGATCTGGAGGATGTGAAAACATTGGCAGATGCGCGTGTTTCTTCTACCCACATCACCAATTTCTTGAACGACCGCATTGGTTGGTTGTTTATTTTTTCTTATGTGTGGTATTATTCAATCTATTCGACTGGTATGGAATGTCTTACGCTGTAAAGATTGTAAAGTGACACCACAGCAAACTAGCTGCCGCTGCGGTTGCCGCAGGGAGCATCGCAGGGGTCAATGAAATCTGCCGGTTGCGCAGCATGGCCTTAGAGGTGAAGAGTCCTCCAACTATCGCCGCTGTGTTTTCTTCCTCTTGATTGCCAGGAAAAGATGCAGGAGTCGCCGAGCGGGTTTCTTGCCGATCATCTTCATTACGTTTTTGTATGCGTGATTGACGTGGAGCATGTGCGTGTTGGTGTCCAGGAGA
>NW_003303739.1:205649-209308 GCF_000142945.1 Phytophthora infestans T30-4 | reverse complement strand
AGTCCCTTGCACCTTGGCGTCTCCGTACATCACCTGATCGAGGGCTCGTCGCGTTCTCTATAGCTTTGACGGAGCACGTTTTTGTCAGGAAACTGCCTATGTGAGTGGTTTAGAAATTAAGTGGGGGGGGCGCGTGTATTAAAAGATAATAGGCAAGCTGGGTCGCGCGTCTCTAAGAAGTAGTGCTTTTATACGCGCGCGGCGGGTACACCTTTGTAGCCATCCCGCGACTCAACCGAGCTCATATGTCGACCATTTATGGGACAGGGACACTAAAATACAGAACTGCATACAGGCACATCGACCTGCAACATCCACCTGTACGGTCTGCATTACCGCACACGTGCTCGTATCTACGTAGACAGCAACGGTTTTGTCGCACGTAGTACTCACTCAAAACTGTAGTTTAAATTTATGAGCGCACATTAGTGGAATATACTCTGTGAACATTGACGATACAGATAGCGTGGCTTGCCTTTGTCCAAGTGAGGGAGTGTACGTGTGACGCGTACGCAGATAGAAACGGCCAGCTTGCGGCTGTCCACAGTAGATACCATGTGCTAAATATTATTTGAAAGGCGCTACGCTGTTTAGGTGTGTCAACAATACTGACTGCGCCATAGGCTCACTACCATATGTGCGACCCCGAGCCTCGCCCGTTCAGCCAGTATACTAAATACAAAGATAGGAAGGAATGTGGGGGCCTAAAAGGGTGTATTTACCAATTATATGCTCTTCTGCTGCTTCTTTTGCTCGATGTACTTGGCGTTTCGGGCGGTCAGCTTGCGAGGGCGGCTGCGTCTCTTTTTCTTCTCGGGGTACCAGTCAGGACCCATCGCCTTCTTGACGCTCGCCAGGCTTTCCTGGCGGCGCACTTTGGCCGAATCAGGTGGTGGGGGCTTTTCCTCCCAGAACTTAACCGCTTTTGGGCCGTTCTTGCACGCCATACAGTGCCGCACGCTGCCCCGTCCGCTGATTGTAGGGAGCGCGTAACCGTACTGCAGCTTCCCGCAACCGACGCAACGCGCCCGGGTATCCGTCGTAGACCACTGCGGGTCCAGCAGAAGCGGGTCAATCTTCGCCTCGCATTGCTTGCACACAGGGCCCACCATTTTGCAAACTGTGAGTAAGTTAGCAAAACTTATTGTTTTAACCAATTACTTGCGTCCAAACATTAGCCAATAGCACGGTACTGGAAGACTGGTATTTATCATTAGGCAAAATATTAAAATGTTTTAGAATAGTATTATTTGGCTTTGCTATAATATATTATTATCAGATTTTTAAACAAATACATACTTTACATGCAATATAAATTGACTAAAACAACTATCTATCGTGCGCGCATGCATTCGTCGGGTGGGGTGCACGGGAGCAGATAGCGCAATGACCGTGCACCCGCGTGGCAGTGGTGAGTGCCAGGTGAAGTAAAAAAGATTCGCAAAGTCCCTATAAAAAGCGCTGGTCGTGAAGCCTACTTTAATTTAAAAAAATACTATCGTCACTACTTTAGAAAGTGTGTGGAAAATAGCATCGCCGAGCTCTTACAAATGCGGCCTGTGAAGCTTATATTAATAATATTAATATCGTCTTTACTTTGAATAGTGTGTGGAAAATAACATCGCAGAGCTCTTACAAAATACTGGTCTGTGAAGTGTACATTAATAGTAATAAATATCTCAATTGAGAGCTCTTAGAAAATGAAGTGGTTACTGTGCCCGATTTCAGTACATACGACAGGTTTTGCGTCAATAATCAAGTATCTGCACAGCTCGCCTGGCTGTTTGCAACCAATCGATGCGTTTCGTGCTCGGCAAAAATGTTTAACTTACGTCCAATCGCGAGGAAGAGAGGCGGTCTGATCGTGCGACAGATCCAGTCAGTGTCGCAGGTCGGCAGGTATTGCCCAATCAGGGCCCGAGTTAATTGTGTCCGCTTTTTGGCCATAATTGTAATTTAGGCATAGTTAAGTCAAGTCAGAAAGATAGGCGCGGTCGGTAGGATGGGAGGAAACTGTATGAGACAGACCGAGTGTAGCCATGCGAAAAGGCAGGAAAAAGCAGCAAGAAAGGAACCGGACGGACTTATTGGCTGCAAGTTTAGGTGGCGGGAAATTTCTTGTCGTCGTGTCGTATTGTGGTTGCAGTAACGCCTCTCTTTTCTTTCTGGCTTTAATGCACATAACACTGATTACATCCCTTTTTTACAAATGGCTCTTTATTAATTATTAATAAAGAGCCATTTGTAAAATTTTTTTACCAATTATTTGCTCTTCTGCTGCTTCTTTTGCTCGATGTACTTGGCATTTCGGGCGGTCAGATTGCGAGGGCGGCTGCGTCTCTTTTTCTTCTTGGGGTACCAGTCAGGACCCATCGCCTTCTTGACGCTCGCCAGGCTTTCCTGGCGGCGCACTTTGGCCGAATCAGGTGGTTGGGGCTTTTCCTCCCAGAGCTTAACCGCTTTTGGGCCGTTCTTGCACGCCATACAGTGCCGCACGCTGCCCCGTCCGCTGATTGTAGGGAGCGCGTAACCGTACTGCAGCTTCCCGCAACCGACGCAACGCGCCCGGGTATCCGTCGTAGACCACTGCGGGTCCAGCAGAAGCGGGTCAATCTTCGCCTCGCATTGCTTGCACACAGGGCCCACCATTTTGCAAACTGTGAGTAAGTTAGCAAAACTTATTGTTTTAACCAATTACTTGCGTCCAAACATTAGCCAATAGCACGGTACTGGAAGACTGGTATTTATCATTAGGCAAAATATTAAAATGTTTTAGAATAGTATTATTTGGCTTTGCTATAATATATTATTATCAGATTTTTAAACAAATACATACTTTACATGCAATATAAATTGACTAAAACAACTATCTATCGTGCGCGCATGCATTCGTCGGGTGGGGTGCACGGGAGCAGATAGCGCAATGACCGTGCACCCGCGTGGCAGTGGTGAGTGCCAGGTGAAGTAAAAAAGATTCGCAAAGTCCCTACAAAAAGCGCTGGTCGTGAAGCCTACTTTAATTTAAAAAAATACTATCGTCACTACTTTAGAAAGTGTGTGGAAAATAGCATCGCCGAGCTCTTACAAATGCGGCCTGTGACGCTTATATTAGTAAAATTAGTAATATCAATATCGTCTTTACTTTGAAAAGTGTGTGGATCCCAGAGCTCTTACAAATACTGGTCTGTGAAGTCTACATTAATAATGATAAATATCTCTATTTGAGAAGTGTGCAGAGCTCTTAGAAAATAAAGTGGTTAGTGTGCCCGATTTGCAGTACATACGACAGGTTTTGCGCAATAATCAAGTATCTGCGCAGCTCGTCTGGCCGTTTGCATCCAATCGGTGCGTTTCGTGCTCGGCACAAATGTTTAACTTACGTCCAATCGCGAGGGAGAGAGGCGGTCTGATCGTGCGACAGATCCAGGTATTGTAATTGTGTCCGCTTTTTGGTCATAATTGTAATTTAGGCATAGTTAGGTCGAGTCAGAAAGATAGGCGCGGTCGGTAGGATGGGACGAAACTGTATGAGACAGACCGAGTGTAGCCATGCGGAAAGGCAGGTCAAAGCAGGAAGACAGGGAGTGCGACGGACGGATTGACAGACGGACGGACAGACAGACAGACCGACAGGCTACAAGGTTAGAAGCGGGGAGATG
>NW_003303739.1:199383-200274 GCF_000142945.1 Phytophthora infestans T30-4 | reverse complement strand
GGCATAGTTAGGTCCATTCCCGAAAGAAAGCTGCGGTCAGGTACGAGAGGAGGAAGGTCCATTCGCCTGCCCGTCTGTAGACAAGAGAGAAAGCCAGAAAAAAGCAGCAAGTAAGGACCCCGACGGATTTATTGACAGACGGGACGGACACGCTGCAAGTTTAGGTGGCCGCGAAACTAGCGCTCTGGGCGCCCGCTCCGCGGACGCTTGGGCATGGTTGGTTGGCGTAGCGTAGGCTGGACACCTCCGCTGCGGTGTGCTTAGAATTTCTACTTAGAGCGAAGCTACATATAATAAATGTATACTGTGATCTACTTATGTTACGTTCCAAAACAACACCGCACACAGTATCTATAGTGCTCACATGTTGTGGTAGACATGACCAGGGTTTATCGTGATCTGCAAGATGAGCACCATCTTACCCGGGAAGGTTTTGTTTAATACCATTTGAGCAAATAGCTACCAAAATGACACGAATCGGAGGCGCGCGTGGCTAAAGCGTTTAGATATGCTGTTCAGAAGACGTGTCAGTTTCAATGATGATCCAAATTGGCATAGATCGGTGAGGGATCTCAGTTTAGCTGGAGGAAATACGCCTACTTAAACTAAATACCATCGGTCACGTCATCGCTGTGAGGCAGTCGACACCATGTTTTTTTGCGACGGTCTATTAGAGCAAGGTTTGGTCAGCCTATCGCGCGAAGTACCTTTTAGAGCAAGTAGGTTTTGCCGATGGTTGCCACAAACACCAATATTATGCCTTGAAATTCTTCCGCTGAGCTGCTTATGATATTAGCGAAGGGTATTCCACTATCTTCCGCATGCATTGATCTTACTTGCACTTACTGACAAATTGCAAAGCTACTGACTGACAGAGCGGCGTCGATCCGA
>NW_003303739.1:168761-181361 GCF_000142945.1 Phytophthora infestans T30-4 | reverse complement strand
AGCTCAAGATGGCACAGAGAGAAGAACTTATCGAGTACCTGACAAGGATGCTGTATTGGTGCGTTACAGTCAGCAAATTTCTCTATTGCCTTTTTACTTATTTGTTGTGGTTACTGGCAGCCGCACACAAGGCGGCGTATGTATCTGGATATGATGCAATGAAGAAATTCCTGCAAAAAGTCGAGGGAGGACCAATTTCTTTGCGTATTTTGAGAAAAACTGGCATTCGTGTCGACAAATGTGGTCGAACTATGAACGAGAAAAATATTTTACTGCTGGTAATACGACAACTAACAGGATCGAGTGTAACTGGAAATACTTGAAGATGCTTCTTGGCCTCAAGACCAGAATTGACAAGACGTTGGCGGGCTTACTCCAGCTCCAGATGATCATCACGCGGCAGATTACATCTGAAATCGGCAAACAACATTCTTCCTCTCGATTGCCCAAGACGTTTCCTACATTTTAAGGGCCATATCAAGGAGGCTCTCTCCGTTTGTGTTGGATCTGGTGAAAAGAGAATGGGAAAAATTCGTGAACCGAGCTGAAAGCACAAATTGTGAGCGCAAAGTATCCGTTTCGAAATGGGATGTTTATGGAGGTCATCACAAATACGAGTGTGACGACGTTGAGTGGACCTGTACCTGCTTATTTTATACGAGCCACCGCTTACCGTGCTGTCATCTGATGCATGTTGCCAGCCATGGCTATGATTTCAATGTGCAACCTGGAATCTCTGTCCACGAATGATGGAATACTTTCGACGCGTTGGACACCAAAGAAGAGCTCTGTTTAGCAGCCGATGCGCTTCAACCAATTGTCAATATGTCAAAGTTAAGGTTGCCGAGACCGATAAGGTTGCCGAACGTGTACGAAAATTCACGTCCTTTCGAATGGAAGCAATCACATGCGGCATCCGATAGTGAGAAAGAGGCTGTATTTGTTCGATTACGCCGGGACGAACGTGCAAACCAAGTTGTGCTGACATCTGGTGAAAAGTACTCTTACGCAAAGGCAATGCTAGAGACACTGCTCCAGCATCTGTCCGAATTGGCCAGTGCTGATTTTTATCGAGAACTTCAAGATTGGAAAGAAACCGTTGAAGTTGGATTACGAGGGAGGAAAGTGGATTCGACTCCGTGTAGCGACAACGACAACGATGGAGACGTTGATGAAGACATGGATTCTTTGTTTGATTTTGAAAATGCAGTGATCACCGCTAGTATTATAGAGGGGCTACAAAATATGGATGCCAACACTGACGGTAGCAGCGACTGTGAGGACGTCCCATCATCGCAGAAAGCTATAGAAATGTCACGGAAGCCCATTATCGTGAGCAAGGCACAATCGCCGGTGTTCATCACAGATGAAGCTGATCACAAGAATACAGCTGATCACAAGAATGCAGATGATTACGAGAATGCAGTTGATTACAAGAAAGTCGAAAATTGTGAGTTTGGTGAATCTGCTGTACATCCAACTACCGACCCAGCGATGCCTACGCGGCAAGTGGATATCATAAACGTCCCACAGCCGAAGACCCGAGGGAGACAACGATCAAATCCGAAGCAGCTAAGACAGACAAAGCTTACCTCAGTTCATACTCGTCTTGCCGTGCACAAATACCCTAGCGATCTCACCGTACAGCTTGACGAGTTTGTCGTTTGGGCACGCAACACAGAGAATGTCAGAGCTGTGGCGGGCATGATAGACAAATATCCTGTCCAACTAGACGATGCATACCTCAGGGGTCGCACAATTGAATGCAGCTGGGAAGCTGTACGACCAGCAACGTACATGCACCCATTTGTAATCCCTCGAGACATCACGCGGTCAATGCAAGCTTCAATCAAGACAGCTAAGTCCGCGCAACGTCACCCAGATCCACTCGACGACCGCATCAAGAAACAAGGAATCGTGCTCGATCTCGTGGCTTCTATCGACCCCAAACTTTGGAAATTCAGCGGGTAAGGTTGTCATTCTCGTATGGTTGCTTCTTATGGTCGTCATATTGTGGTTGCTATAACTGTGAGCTGTGATTTGTACTAGACAATACGTGGGAGCTGCAATTACATTCTACGCGGTAAAGGCCAAGGTACAAGCATGGTTCGAAGATCGGAAATGGTTGGAGAAAAACTGGCGGAAGGTAAACTCCGATGTGGATCTATTTGCTGTGGAGACTGAAACGAGTGGGCTATCATTTGATGCTGTAAAGGAGCGACACGGCACCATGGCAAACGAGGTGATTTTAAAGTTTGCATCCAGTCGACTGAGCTCTGAATACACGACACGGTCGGATAAGGCCTGCGTCGCCTTCGAAAACGTTGTTGGTGGACTCTGTAGAGGATGGCTGAACGATAGCCCAATTGACTTCTGTTTGGAAGCACGGTGCGGGATTGCTACGTCCTGTCATCATTGACGGCAGCTGTTGGATGGCCAAAGACACCAAACTTCTACCAAGCTCATGATATAACCTGTCAACCTGAACCAAAGCCACTGGGGTATCATAATAACTACGTTACGCTACGTTGAAGCCAAGGACACATTACATGTGCATCCCTACCTGTATGAGCCCCTGATTGACGAAGGTTATCATGGGGACATGGAGGTGGTTTGGAACGGTGTTATGGACGGCGATGGTAGCTCAGTTATGGAAGGGCTTTGTGATTTTGTGGCGAGATGGAGTAAGGCATCGGCACCTGCGGCAAAATTATGCATAGGCCGTATTGAGTGGATTGAAGCTCCACGGCAGCCCGACTACTCAAGCTGTGGCGTGTTTGTTGTGGCCCAAGCTTACAGCTATGTGACCGCGAATCTTCGCTGGCAATGTAGAAACGTTTCCAAGAGTGATGTGGAAGCTATGCGTCTCCGAATGCTGTGGATAATACTCTGTAAATCGAGCAAGAGCCGTATGGCTCGTCGCACTGTGGATAATGCGAAGTCTATTAATGAGAAACAGCTCAAGCAACTGAAGTAGGTAGATGTAGCTGTGTTATCCGCTAATACAAAAACCGTTAGCATACTACCATACTACCCATTCAATCTGTTGACTGCCATTTCTAGCAAAGCTCCGAGGGATAAATGGTCGTCTTGACTCGCACCAGCGTTGGCAATCTCAGACACCAGCACGTAGATGCTCTCCTCGCTTACCTCAATGCGTGACAGTAACTCCATTTGAGCTATTAGTATCTTCTCGAGGCTTGCGCCGATCTTTTCAAGCGTGTTCTTCATGTCCATGAGCTCGTAGATGCGCGCGCGCACCAGCTCCCGAGCGAGCGACCTTCCGTCCATCCTTGCTGCGATGTTGGATCCTTGAAATATTTGCTAAGTGTGAAAAAATGTGTTCCACACAGTGTAGTGTAAGAAACACAACCAGGTGTGGTGCACACGCATTTAATGCTGTTTCAATAACTCTAAATTTAGGATGTTGTGGCGTTATTTACACTGCTACTGATGACGGCGACGACGTGGCCACGTCATTTATTATAAATTACCAGAGACCATATGTTTTTGTGGTCGCTTTAGGCGATAAGGTTGCACTACTAGCGGTCTGGGCGCCCGCTCCGCGGACGCTAGGGCATAATTGGTTGGTGTAGTGCGGGCTGACCACCTTCGCTGCGCTGCGGTGTGCTTAGCGTTTCTACGTGCAGCAAAGCAACATATAGTACATGTATACTGTGTTCTACTTATATTACGCTCCAAAACAACACCGCACACAGTATCTTTAGTGCTCACATGTTATGATAGATATGACCAGGGTTTAACGTGATCTGCAAGATGAGCACCATCTTACCCGTGAAGGTTTTGTCTATAATCGCATTTGAGCGCATAGCCCCCAAAATGACACGAATCGGAGGCGTCCGTGGCTGCAAAGCTAACAAATGCTGTTCAGAAGACATGTCAGTATCAGTGATGATCCGCATTGGCATAGACCGGTGAGGAATCCCAGTTTAGCTGGAGTAAATACGTCTACTCAAACATAATATCATCTGTCACGTCATCGCCGTGAGGCAGTCGACACCATATCATTGATTGCGACGGTCTATTAGAGAAAAGTTTAGTCAGCTTCTTGCGCGAAGTATCTTTTAGGACAGGTAGATTTTGCCGATAGTCGCGACAAACTCCAATATTATGCGTTGCAATTGTTCTGCTGAGCTCTTTATGATATTACTGAAGGGTGTTTCCACTTTGTATTGCATGCATTGATTCTACTTGCATAGCTGCCGCACATACTGACTTATTTGTATAGATTCTGACTGATAGAGTGGCGTAGACCCTTTCGAGAGACATTTACTGGCTCCGATATGTATGACGAACATACGAAGCCACATAAGTGTAGGCAGATTATCAGATCGTAGATATCTTAGACTTGGTTCGAATCGTCGCTCATGTACATTATATAAAGTACGTTTGATGCCTACTTATCAACTCGGCGTGCTATTTGATGTATCCGTGCATATATTGCGAGGTCGCTAATGAGTGTGTATACCACGCGCTCGTGATATCTAAAACCTATGTATAGGATCACTGTCGCTTTCTCGGTACATTTTGCGTCGTCGTGCTGGCTTACTGTGCTTACGCTTCTGATGTATCCGTTTATATGACCAAGCAGGTCACTAACTGGGCACAGACCATACTGCAGCGATACTGGCAAGCTGACCGCGCGTCTGTCACCTGTATTACACGCAGTATCTACGCGCGCGGCGGGTACACCTTATAGCTACCCGCGACTGAACCGAGCTCTTATCTCGACCATTATGGACAGGGCACTAAAGTATAGTACTGCGTACAGACAGTTCGACTTCCACACCCACCGGCTTCCACACCCACCGGTATTGTTTGCACTACCGCACACGTGCTCGTATCTATGTAGACAGCAACTTAATCGTCGCGTGTAGTGCTCACTCGATGCTGTAGTTTCAATTTGTGAGCGCACATTAATGGAACATACGCTGTGAGCGCTGATGTCACAGATAGCATGGTTTGCATGTATCCAAGTGAGCGAGTGTACTCTGGATCTATTGTAACGCGCAAGCAGATAAGGCCAGTCAGCTTGCAAGGGCTCACAGCAGATACCATGCGCTAATTATTATATGAAGCGCGCTACCCTCTGTAGGTGCGTCAACACTATCGGCAGCGCCATAGTCAGTTACCGTATGTGCGGATCCAAGCCTCGTACCGTCACCAGTATACTAAATACAAAGATAGGTAGGAAAATGGGGGCCTAAAAGGGTATATTTACCAATTATTTGCTCTTCTGCTGCTTCTTTTGCTCGATGTACTTGGCATTTCGGGCGGTCAGCTTGCGAGGGCGGCTGCGTCTCTTTTTCTTCTTGGGTACCAGTCAGGACCCATCGCCTTCTTGACGCTCGCCAGGCTTTCCTGGCGGCGCACTTTGGCCGAATCAGGAGGTGGGGGCTTTTCCTCCCAAACCTCAACCGCTTTTGGGCAGTTCTCGCAGACAATACAGCGCCGCACGATGTCCCGCCTGCTGATTGTACGGAATGCGTGGCCGTACTGCAGCTTTTCGCAGCAGACGCAGCGCGTCCGGGAATCCGTCGTAGACCGCTGCGGATTCAGCAGTTGCAGGCCAATATTGGCCTTGCACGTGGGCCTCGCCATGTTGCAAACTGTGAAGGAAATTTTATAATTACTAACGTGCGTAAAAATATTAGGTATTTTAACGGATACTTACTGCTGGGTGTTTAATATTTAGCAAAATATTAAATAGTATTATTATATCATAAACATGATATTATTTTAACCAATAAAGTACGTCAAAATATTTAGCCAATACACGGCCATTTAATGCCGGTACTCATTATTACACAAAAAAAGTTTTATTTTAGTTTTGGCAATCGCTTAAATAATGATATTATTATTTTTGTACAATCATACTTTTCAGCAATAGCAGCACCACCACGTAAGTACCACTCGCGCATGCAGGGGTGCAACTATTATAACGCAAAGGTCGTGAAGCCTCCTTTAGTAATAATAATACTAATAAATGAATGTATCGTCTCTACTTTGAAAAACGTGTGGAAAATAACATCGCAGAGCTTTAACTGCATGGGCTGGTTACGGTGCCCGATTTGCAGTACATACGATAGGTTTTGCGTAGCTGAATGTCAATAATTTAGTATCTGCGCAGCTCGCCTAGCTGTTTGCAACCAATCGATGCGTTTCGTGCTCGGCAGAAATGTTTACATCACGTTCAGGGCGAGAGACGGTCTGATCGTGCGACAGATCCAGTCAGTGTCGCAGGTCGGCAGGTATTGCCCAATCAGGGCGCGAGTTAATTGTGTTACGCTTTTGGACATTTTGTAATTTATGCATAGTTAGGTCGAGTCAGAAAGAAAGGCGCGGTCGGTACGATGGGTAGAAACTCTATAGGAAAGGCCGGCTGTAGCCATGCGAAAAGGCAGGAAAAAGCAGCAAGAAAGGAACCGGACGGACTTATTGACAGACGGACGGACACGCTGCAAGTTTAGGTGGCGGGAAACTAGCGCTCTGGGCGCCCGCTCCGCGGACGCTTGGGCATGGTTGGTTGGCGTAGCGTAGGCTGGACACCTCCGCTGCGGTGTGCTTAGAATTTCTACTTAGAGCGAAGCTACATATAATAAATGTATACTGTGATCTACTTATGTTACGTTCCAAAACAACACCGCACACAGTATCTATAGTGCTCACATGTTGTGGTAGACATGACCAGGGTTTATCGTGATCTGCAAGATGAGCACCATCTTACCCGGGAAGGTTTTGTTTAATACCATTTGAGCAAATAGCTACCAAAATGACACGAATCGGAGGCGCGCGTGGCTAAAGCGTTTAGATATGCTGTTCAGAAGACGTGTCAGTTTCAATGATGATCCAAATTGGCATAGATCGGTGAGGGATCTCAGTTTAGCTGGAGGAAATACGCCTACTTAAACTAAATACCATCGGTCACGTCATCGCTGTGAGGCAGTCGACACCATGTTTTTTTGCGACGGTCTATTAGAGCAAGGTTTGGTCAGCCTATCGCGCGAAGTACCTTTTAGAGCAAGTAGGTTTTGCCGATGGTTGCCACAAACACCAATATTATGCCTTGAAATTCTTCCGCTGAGCTGCTTATGATATTAGCGAAGGGTATTCCACTATCTTCCGCATGCATTGATCTTACTTGCACTTACTGACTTATTTGCAAAGCTACTGACTGACAGAGCGGCGTCGATCCTTTCCGAGTAGCAAGCTCTGATATGTATGACGAACATGCGAATCCATATCGATATAGGCAGATTATCATATCGTAGTGGTCTTTAGATTTGAATCGAATAGTAGATCATGTACGTTAGATGCTGTACGCTCGCCACTACTTATCAGCTTGGCGTGTTGTTTGCTATGTCCGTGCATTGCTGATTTCGTAAGCTCGTCGGCGCCACGCTCTCGCGGTAGCCAAAGCACATTGGGTCACTTTCGCTTTCTCGGTACTTTTGCGTCATGGTGCTGGCTTACTGTGCTTACGCGTCTAATGGAATAGCCTATATGACTCAGCGCGTCACTAACTGGGCACAGGCCATACCGCAGCGATATAGGCAAGCTGGCCGCGCGTCTCTTAGCAGTAGTGCTTTATACGCGCGCGGCGGGTACACCTTGTAGCCATCCGCGACTCAACCGAGCTCATATGTCGACCATTATGGACAGGACACTAAAATACAGAACTGCATACAGGCACATCGACCTGCAACATCCACCTGTACGGTCTGCATTACCGCACACGTGCTCGTATCTACGTAGACAGCAACGGTTTTGTCGCACGTAGTACTCACTCAAAACTGTAGTTTAAATTTATGAGCGCACATTAGTGGAATATACTCTGTGAACATTGACGATACAGATAGCGTGGCTTGCCTTTGTCCAAGTGAGGGAGTGTACGTGTGACGCGTACGCAGATAGAAACGGCCAGCTTGCGGCTGTCCACAGTAGATACCATGTGCTAAATATTATTTGAAAGGCGCTACGCTGTTTAGGTGTGTCAACAATACTGACTGCGCCATAGGCTCACTACCATATGTGCGACCCCGAGCCTCGCCCGGTCAGCCAGTATACTAAATACAAAGATAGGAGGGAATGTGGGGGCCTAAAAGGGTGTATTTACCAATTATTTGCTCTTCTGCTGCTTCTTTTACTCGATGTACTTGGCATTTCGGGCGGTCAGCTTGCGAGGGCGGCTGCGTCTCTTTTTCTTCTTGGGGTACCAGTCAGGACCCATCGCCTTCTTGACGCTCGCCAGGCTTTCCTGGCGGCGCACTTTGGCCGAATCAGGTGGTTGGGGCTTTTCCTCCCAGAACTTAACCGCTTTTGGGCCGTTCTTGCACGCCATACAGTGCCGCACGCTGCCCCGTCCGCTGATTGTAGGGAGCGCGTAACCGTACTGCAGCTTCCCGCAACCGACGCAACGCGCCCGGGTATCCGTCGTAGACCACTGCGGGTCCAGCAGAAGCGGGTCAATCTTCGCCTCGCATTGCTTGCACACAGGGCCCACCATTTTGCAAACTGTGAGTAAGTTAGCAAAACTTATTGTTTTAACCAATTACTTGCGTCCAAACATTAGCCAATAGCACGGTACTGGAAGACTGGTATTTATCATTAGGCAAAATATTAAAATGTTTTAAAATAGTATTATCTGGCTTTGCTATAATATATTATTATCAGATTTTTAAACAAATACATACTTTACATGCAATATAAATTGACTAAAACAACTATCTATCGTGCGCGCATGCATTCGTCGGGTGGGGTGCACGGGAGCAGATAGCGCAATGACCGTGCACCCGCGTGGAAGTGGTGAGTGCCAGGTGAAGTAAAAAAGATTCGCAAAGTCCCTATAAAAAGCGCTGGTCGTGAAGCCTACGTTAATTTAAAAAAATACTATCGTCACTACTTTAGAAAGTGTGTGGAAAATAGCATCGCCGAGCTCTTACAAATGCGGCCTGTGAAGCTTATATTAATAATATTAATATCGTCTTTACTTTGAATAGTGTGTGGAAAATAACATCGCAGAGCTCTTACAAAATACTGGTCTGTGAAGTGTACATTAATAGTAATAAATATCTCAATTGAGAGCTCTTAGAAAATGAAGTGGTTACTGTGCCCGATTTCAGTACATACGACAGGTTTTGCGTCAATAATCAAGTATCTGCACAGCTCGCCTGGCTGTTTGCAACCAATCGATGCGTTTCGTGCTCGGCAAAAATGTTTAACTTACGTCCAATCGCGAGGAAGAGAGGCGGTCTGATCGTGCGACAGATCCAGTCAGTGTCGCAGGTCGGCAGGTATTGCCCAATCAGGGCCCGAGTTAATTGTGTCCGCTTTTTGGCCATAATTGTAGTTTAGGCATAGTTAAGTCAAGTCAGAAAGATAGGCGCGGTCGGTAGGATGGGAGGAAACTGTATGAGACAGACCGAGTGTAGCCATGCGAAAAGGCAGGAAAAAGCAGCAAGAAAGGAACCGGACGGACTTATTGGCTGCAAGTTTAGGTGGCGGGAAAGTTCTTGTCGTCGTGTCGTATTGTGGTTGCAGTAACGCCTCTCTTTTCTTTCTGGCTTTAATGCACATAAACACTGATTACATCCCTTTTTTTACAAATGGCTCTTTATTAATTATTAATAAAGAGCCATTTGTAAAATTTTTTTACCAATTATTTGCTCTTCTGCTGCTTCTTTTGCTCGATGTACTTGGCGTTTCGGGCGGTCAGATTGCGAGGGCGGCTGCGTCTCTTTTTCTTCTCGGGGTACCAGTCAGGACCCATCGCCTTCTTGACGCTCGCCAGGCTTTCCTGGCGGCGCACTTTGGCCGAATCAGGTGGTGGGGGCTTTTCCTCCCAGAACTTAACCGCTTTTGGGCCGTTCTTGCACGCCATACAGTGCCGCACGCTGCCCCGTCCGCTGATTGTAGGGAGCGCGTAACCGTACTGCAGCTTCCCGCAACCGACGCAACGCGCCCGGGTATCCGTCGTAGACCACTGCGGGTCCAGCAGAAGCGGGTCAATCTTCGCCTCGCATTGCTTGCACACAGGGCCCACCATTTTGCAAACTGTGAGTAAGTTAGCAAAACTTATTGTTTTAACCAATTACTTGCGTCCAAACATTAGCCAATAGCACGGTACTGGAAGACTGGTATTTATCATTAGGCAAAATATTAAAATGTTTTAAAATAGTATTATTTGGCTTTGCTATAATATATTATTATCAGATTTTTAAACAAATACATACTTTACATGCAATATAAATTGACTAAAACAACTATCTATCGTGCGCGCATGCATTCGTCGGGTGGGGTGCACGGGAGCAGATAGCGCAATGACCGTGCACCCGCGTGGCAGTGGTGAGTGCCAGGTGAAGTAAAAAAGATTCGCAAAGTCCCTATAAAAAGCGCTGGTCGTGAAGCCTACTTTAATTTAAAAAAATACTATCGTCACTACTTTAGAAAGTGTGTGGAAAATAGCATCGCCGAGCTCTTACAAATGCGGCCTGTGAAGCTTATATTAATAATATTAATATCGTCTTTACTTTGAATAGTGTGTGGAAAATAACATCGCAGAGCTCTTACAAAATACTGGTCTGTGAAGTGTACATTAATAGTAATAAATATCTCAATTGAGAGCTCTTAGAAAATGAAGTGGTTACTGTGCCCGATTTCAGTACATACGACAGGTTTTGCGTCAATAATCAAGTATCTGCACAGCTCGCCTGGCTGTTTGCAACCAATCGATGCGTTTCGTGCTCGGCAAAAATGTTTAACTTACGTCCAATCGCGAGGAAGAGAGGAGAGGGTGATCGTGCGACAGATCCAGTCAGTGTCGCAGGTCGGCAGGTATTGCCCAATCAGGCCCCGAGTTAATTGTGTCCGCTTTTTGGCCATAATTGTAGTTTAGGCATAGTTAAGTCAAGTCAGAAAGATAGGCGCGGTCGGTAGGATGGGAGGAAACTGTATGAGACAGACCGAGTGTAGCCATGCGAAAAGGCAGGAAAAAGCAGCAAGAAAGGAACCGGACGGACTTATTGGCTGCAAGTTTAGGTGGCGGGAAATTTCTTGTCGTCGTGTCGTATTGTGGTTGCAGTAACGCCTCTCTTTTCTTTCTGGCTTTAATGCACATAACACTGATTACATCCCTTTCTTACAAATGGCTCTTTATTAATTATTAATAAAGAGCCATTTGTAAAATTTTTTTACCAATTATTTGCTCTTCTGCTGCTTCTTTTGCTCGATGTACTTGGCATTTCGGGCGGTCAGATTGCGAGGGCGGCTGCGTCTCTTTTTCTTCTTGGGGTACCAGTCAGGACCCATCGCCTTCTTGACGCTCGCCAGGCTTTCCTGGCGGCGCACTTTGGCCGAATCAGGTGGTTGGGGCTTTTCCTCCCAGAGCTTAACCGCTTTTGGGCCGTTCTTGCACGCCATACAGTGCCGCACGCTGCCCCGTCCGCTGATTGTAGGGAGCGCGTAACCGTACTGCAGCTTCCCGCAACCGACGCAACGCGCCCGGGTATCCGTCGTAGACCACTGCGGGTCCAGCAGAAGCGGGTCAATCTTCGCCTCGCATTGCTTGCACACAGGGCCCACCATTTTGCAAACTGTGAGTAAGTTAGCAAAACTTATTGTTTTAACCAATTACTTGCGTCCAAACATTAGCCAATAGCACGGTACTGGAAGACTGGTATTTATCATTAGGCAAAATATTAAAATGTTTTAAAAAAGTATTATTTGGCTTTGCTATAATATATTATTATCAGATTTTTAAACAAATACATACTTTACATGCAATATAAATTGACTAAAACAACTATCTATCGTGCGCGCATGCATTCGTCGGGTGGGGTGCACGGGAGCAGATAGCGCAATGACCGTGCACCCGCGTGGCAGTGGTGAGTGCCAGGTGAAGTAAAAAAGATTCGCAAAGTCCCTATAAAAAGCGCTGGTCGTGAAGCCTACTTTAATTTAAAAAAATACTATCGTCACTACTTTAGAAAGTGTGTGGAAAATAGCATCGCCGAGCTCTTACAAATGCGGCCTGTGAAGCTTATATTAATAATATTAATATCGTCTTTACTTTGAATAGTGTGTGGAAAATAACATCGCAGAGCTCTTACAAAATACTGGTCTGTGAAGTGTACATTAATAGTAATAAATATCTCAATTGAGAGCTCAACTAGGCTAGATGGAACTCGTGAACATGATCTATTCCGTCTTCTATGATGTGAATTCAAAGCTCTCTGGAATTTAATGCTGGAGTGGAGGTCTGATTTTTGAAATGATCGCACAACAAAAGTATCGTAATAGAGAGCAATCATTTTATGACGAAATGTGATGATGCTTGTAACTCACACATATACTACAGTACAAGGATGGTCACGATCCTCTCTCACACCTGCAACTTTACATTGGTACTCGCCGAGCGCCGCCGCTACGCGACGGTAGTTTAGGTTTAGTTCATGTTTTGACATAAAAAAACGCCATGTCCCTATGCGTCTCGATATTTTTAATTTCAATAACCTGGGTCAGCATCAGGGTTCCTCAAAATATAATTTATATGGATTTCTTCGTCTAATGAGAATAGATACC
>NW_003303739.1:155051-158574 GCF_000142945.1 Phytophthora infestans T30-4 | reverse complement strand
CCGTGTGGTCCTAAGTTACCCACCTGGTTAGCGCTTAAAGGCATATACCACTGTCGAAGCCCGTACGGCGCGACGACCTTCGGCGTTAGACGCTGCTGGTGTGGTAGGTCCACACACCGGGCAAAAGAACCACGCCCGTGGCATTGCCGCAGCGGAGCATGGTCTTGCTGTACACAGAGCTGGCGGCGCGTTGACAGCTCCATGACGCTTCTGCGTCCTGGCGGTCTGTATCAGACGCCCCAGGTGGGAACATGACTCACCAATGCTGCGTCATAGACCTGGACTGGTAGGCTCTTCTCAACCTTGCCACACCAAAGTCCGGACTGTGCCTTATGTTCAACACAGCCATGTTGTTCATGGCGAGAACTGCGAGCGACACCACGGTGCGCGAGTTCATCAAACCCAAACGTTCAGGTCCGTTGAGGACCATTGGTACTTCCTTCACCGTACCAAAGGCTAGTCCACCAAGGACCAACCCACGACCGCCACGCTGACATAGAGTGCAGTCGGGTGTCGCTATGCCAAACGACGTTCCGGCGGCGTATCAACGCCCCAGAACTCATCAAACGTTGAAGGGGTACCGTATCCCGTACACCGAGTGTACTACCAGCAGCCCATCACTGCCCTTCACCGGTTTGAGAGAACCACGTCTCTCTGGGCTAAGTCCCGTGGTGTGCACAACCTGTACACCCGTCACGAAGGCTTAGCGCTCTTCAGTAGGGCATACTGCCTCTACTGGTGGCCGGGGCGTCTTCGTCCACCTGGCCGTGGCCTGCGCCACCGGACTTCGGGTCCACGGGCTGTCTTCTTCCCGGGAACTAGCGAGGGACACACACGCTGGTAGTGTCCATGTCCGCCGCATCCATAGCAGCGGACCAAGCGCTCGGCTGCGCTTAAGTCCATGGGTTCGGGCTCGCTGTACGCACCGGTATCAACGGGCTGCGTGACAGCAGGATCAACAGCGTCATTGCTGCGATGCTCCGCCTCCCGAGGAACGCCATTTCTCATCGTGGCGATGTTCCTCTTTCCATTTGAGCTAAGTCTCCGGGACGGAGCTATTCATTGGTTCCGTCAACTTCCGAAGAAGACGAAGCGCAAGTGGAAGCTGAGCGATGCGTTCATCCGCTACTACTGCTCGCAGTTCACTCAGACGGCACTGTCGCGTTACTACTCCGCCAAGCGGGAACGTAATGAACATCTGTGCGACTACATAAACAGGCTGAATGGCTACGCTCGGACCGCCCGTCTACATTTTTGAGAAGAGTGGTCGTGACGCGAAAGAACACGTACAGCAGTTCCTGGCAACATGCGATGATGACAAGCTGGCGGAGAGTCTTACCACGCTCGAGTCGCCGACATTCACGAGCTCGAAGAGATCATGCTCGACGCTGATCAGTGAGAAAGAGCTTCGACAGAGAGAAAAGTCTCTCACAAATGCTGGATGTAGGTGGAATGAAGTTGGTGTCGATGTACATCTCCTTGGGTCCTGTCAGGCGGCGGCGCTTCAAGGCCTGCTTCGCAAAAGAGATGTTGTCTTCGTCATTACTGCTCTCCTTGTTGTCATTTGTTGCTAGGTCGTTAGTTATGGGAGAAAGAAGTCGAACAGAGGCTGCCTTCTCAGCAGCAGTCAGTTTCCGGCCCGACTGAAGCTTGACGACAGCCCGTTCAAATACTGCGTTATTGACAATCGAAGCGTTCGCACTCAAGTACTTTTTCATCGACGGGAAGCTCTCAATTGTGTGCTCGAAAAGCTCGCGCGCATCGAGCATAGTAAGTGTCTCGCTCTGCAGCTCCACCGTCACACTGTCCAGCTTTTGAAGATCCTTAAGCAGTTCTGACACCTCCATGGCTTCAGCTGCTGATAGCATCAGCTTGTCGACACCGCATTTTACAGCGTTTTTCGTGCTCAGCTGCCGGAGAGCTGGGATCAGCTTATCACATCGCTTCAGCATCTTCATTGCGCTGCTCCAACGCGTCTCGTTCTTAATCTTTGGGTTTACACCAGTCACTGACGCCAAGCACGCACGTCCTTTTACTGTTGACAACTTCAGCATGAGTTTGTTGGCCTTGTTGATCAAGTATTTGTGATCCTCTAGAAACATTTGAACAGCTAGGTTGTACCTATGACTAGCACAGCCGACAAAAGGAATGCCACCGTTATCTCCGAGGTACTGGTTCACCGAGCAATTATCCCCGACAACGAACAACACGCTAGCCCAGGGACGCGAAAATTCACAGAGCGTGTCAGCCAAGAAGTCACTCATACTTTGTGCACTTAGATCACTCTCATCTTCCAGGGGGGACAGGGCGAGCAGCACTTGGCCTTCAGGTAAAGAGTCCGTTGCAGTAAAGACAGCGAAAAGCCCAACGTAGTGGACACCAGCCGTAGTCCAGCCGTCAAAAACGAGGCCAAAGGAGTATGGGAGATGCTTCCGGATATACTCTTCCACCGTCTTCATGACCGCAAACATGTGAACCTTCAGTGTACGTCTCGATACGCGTGGCAGCTTAGTACATGCACGAGTGTGAAGGTCTTCACAAAAACTGATAGGTAGAAACTTCATGACTATCCAGTTGGCCCACTTGTTTAGCGAATCGTTCTTGTCCACGCTGAGAAACGCAGTTATATTCGGCTGGAGTGTTCGTTCGCATTAGTGGAGACCTTTCGTAGCCCCCTGATATGCCGCCTTTCAGGTGCGACATTCGAGTGTGAGATAACCCCCCCCTCTATATTTTCCTGGGTGATAAAACTTTGCCACAGATACAGTGGTGGTATCCGCCGTCGACTACATCAGGCTGGAACCAGGCTTGGTAGATGATCCGGCTAGGCAGCGCCATGGCTTAGAGCTGGGCGAGCTAACCGAGAGTGAATTCAGGAGCCGTACGCTGCGTTATGACTCAGACCTGACGTCCACCATTGCTTTTGCGGTGACCGGTTAGTGAACCGAGGTGGACTGGGGCTTGCACAACCCAGCTCGTTGCAGCCACCAATACAATTATCACATTGAGGTGCAATAAAAAATTGTCATTGGGATGGACAATTTTTTCAATGAAATTATTGCAATTAAAATTGGCACAACGCTGACCCAGGGTACAACATCTACGCCATGATCGCGGATATCGCCGATGTATTTCATCACGTGCCGGTCCACGCACATCATGCATCGGCTTTTGGGGGCGGCGTGCCGCGTAGTCCTCATGGCATAGTTTCCGGTATGGCTGTTTTCGGGTGGACGTCCTCTCCTGGATTCTTCGTGGTGTTCGGGAAAGCAGTCCGCCATTTATCAAGCGCGCAGAATCATCGATACCTGCTTGGTCACTCCGAAGCCCTTTCTGGGGTCTTCCAGGTGGGTGGACGGCATCGGCCTCATTTGGAGTCGACGTCGGCGATCGACTTTCAACAATCAGGAGAAACGACTTAAGAGACGGGGTTAAACTAGTGTTTTGGATCGGGATGGATTGACATGGGGCAATTTCCCCAACCTTGTCCACGCGTCGTGCCATGCGGGGGGGAATCGACTGG
>NW_003303739.1:150195-152698 GCF_000142945.1 Phytophthora infestans T30-4 | reverse complement strand
CGAGAAGGAAGCTCAACTTTTGGAGGACAACCGACTTTAACAACGACTCAAAGCTCTGTAAAGTCACTGACTAATCGACTGTCTACATTCTCAGCTCTGCACTTTCATGTACACGATGTGCTTGCCTGGGACGAGCGTCATGCCGAGCGAGCGGCTGCCTGGGGGCAGCAGGAGGCCGGCAAAACGCGACTCCTCCTCCTGGTCGCGGGCTCCCGCCTTAACCTTGCTGTTCTTGCCAAGTCCTACGCGCGTGGGTGCAAACTCGCGCGCATCCTTGAGGATCACGTTCTGGTGCTTGTCAAAGCAGTGAAAGCGGCCTACGATCACGCGGCCGTCCGAGATGCGTAGTCGCACAAGCGACCCCAACACCTTCATGATCTCTAGCGTCGGCTCACCCACCGAAACCGTGTAATCCGCATGCTGTGTCTGCTCCACGTCCGCGTCATTTCCCACTCGTAGCGTCACCTGCGGCTGTCCGTTAAGCGACAGCACCGCAGGCGTCTTGGCTAGCAGCCCCATCATACTATTTTGACTCGCCCCCTAAATGTTTTTTTATAAAATTAATTCAGAATTCTGACAATAGAAAGCATTTTTGTTGCCTCATAAAAAAACTAGCACAAAATCAGTACATGTACATTTAAGTACACAAAATCAAAAGCCAGACAGCGGACTCGCTACTCGTACGTTTACGGAGGGGCGACATGTGATTGCCCAATTTCGATCGATTTTTCTTAGAAATGTAGATTGAAAATCGTTTTGCAAAACTTAAGCGTTTTGCAAAACTTATGGACCTCGACTAAATAAAAAAAATTAACGAAAATCTAAACTTTTAACTCCTCGTGTGGACTACATTCAAATCATATTTTTAGGATTACCAAATATAGCGTAGTTTATAATAGTGATAAAGCATACTGAAAGAGCATGAAGACGAACTAACTAGGCACAAGCAGCAAATAAAATGTAAGTAGGCCCGCTATTGCATCAATTGCCCCAAACGTAGCAATTCTTTAGTTTTTTATTTTCGATACTTATCTCTAGAAAACTTTCCTCCCTAGACGTCAAATCTGAGTGATATCCTTCCCGTGGACAGCGCTCAGCGGTCCAAATTGAAATACGATCGTCTGCACGCGAAGGCGCGCCTTCGTGAGCTTGCTCTTCGCGTACTTGAGACCACGGGGACAAATTCAGCAAATGCCGCGGCAACTACAGCGTCGACACCTATACCGTCGAGATCTTCTGAAACCCCCTGCTGACGGCTACATCTGATCCAGTAAACCAGGCCCGTCCAGCACTAATCATATGAGGATGGCGCGTCGATCTCCGCCGGATTGCGTTATTGCAACGTTAAGTATCCGGCTCTATCCGGCTCTTATTGCAGCGTTAACCCTTTCGTCACCCCCATTCATTTCTATATTAAGCCTTACATACTTTAATCAAGTTAAACTTTCAAAACCGTACATCATGTAGGGTTTTAGTATATCAATTGCGAAGGGGTTTGCGAGCTTATTAATCGCATTTGAGAGGGTTTAATCAAAACAGTACATAATGTATGGTTCAGATTGCTGCAATATGATTTGCTGAAAATAATTGACGGCACTGATGATTCGTCGAAAACACACGAAAATCTTCCTTCTATCCCAACATTGGCACAAGGTGCAGTACCGTGAATGACAGCCTTGCCACAGTGGAAGAAGGTGGCGATGCTCCATGGAGGCAGAGTGGATCTCGGAGGTCCAATTTGGACCTCACTTCTGAAAAGCTGCGAGCGAGAGGAGTTAGGAACTGAGCGCAGAGATGGCTGAGCGGGCTTCAAAGCGTCAGCGCAGGTCTCAAGCCAGCAACACACCACAGCTTTCTCGAGGTGTGGCACTTGTATAGTCACTAGACTATAGACTACGGGTAGCAGGTGATAACATGTTTGTTTTTTATTTTATGCAACAGATAATTCTGTGAATTTCAAGGACGTTTGGAAAGTGTTACGCCGTGTGGGATGGTCCTATAAACCCTCGTCGAGTAGAAGTTTGGATTTGCGCTATCGCTACGTTCGTCCTGGAGGCAACCCAAATGGAATAAATGGTCAAGACTATTTTCTTGGGGGAAGAAGCACTTGTTGGGTACTTCAACAGTGCGTATGCAGATGAAGCACCTTACGTGAAAACTGGTAACTCGGTCGGAGTATTGCATAGTGCTAATGTAGGTACGAAGAGCAGTGCGATTGATGAGCTTGATGCCCTACAAGTTGGTGCTACAGCTGGAAATGTTGCTTCAATACCTGAGCAAGGAGATATAAGTTTGGATACTTGTGACAAGGACGACGAGAGCAGCAGGAAAGGCGGAAGATCACGCGCAGATATTACGCCAGTCGAGGTGGATCACAGCGTCACGTGGGACAGCGTGGGCGGGCTGGAATCACACATCGAAGCGCTGAAAAAGATGGTGATGCTTCCATTATTGTATCCAGAGTTTCCTTTGATGCCAACGTGTCTCCGCCGTCTGGAGTACT
>NW_003303739.1:137149-149057 GCF_000142945.1 Phytophthora infestans T30-4 | reverse complement strand
TTGACTGGAGATGATGACAGTACGTGGGATTCAGTGGTACATGACACTTGTCGACAAGCGGCGAGATGCGAAATTATTGGTTTGACAATGAAGACTCAATATTTTTCCTGGACAATCGTCGACAAGTTTGGCTACTGTTATGAGCTGGAAAAGGTATCTATACATTAGAAAAAATTTATCGTTTCGCCCTCGTACAAGTGCTGAGGAGCTGTCGAGTGATCCTGCAGCAAGTATACGTCCTCTGATAACAATTTTGAAAATAAGATGCTGCCGTCACGTTATTCCGGGGCGAGATGTGGCTGTGGACGAAGCGAGTATTGCGAGTAAATCAAAGTACGCCAGGCACATCATCGTCTATAATCCACGCAAGCCGACTGGAAAATATCACTTCAAATTGTATGTCTGCTGCTGTTCGACGACATGGATTGTCCTTGATTTCAAACTTCACTGCTCCAGTGACCTGAAAAATCGCCTAGCAAATGTAATTTCTCCTGCGGAAATAGATCGTCTTGCGGCGTTGACAGAAAAGTCTTCAGAGATTCGGAAACATGTCATTGAAGTCACAAATTCGCTAAGAGGTTCGAGGCGGGTGGTAAACACTGATAACTTCTACACATCGTGTTTATTGCTGGAAAGCCTGAGAACGGTTGGTCTTTACGGGCGAGGCACCGTCCGTTCTTCCAGTAAACACTTCCCGCGTTATACGATGGTTGGGTCGACCGATACTAAGAGAGGCACCATGAAGCAAGGGGTGTGCGTGGAAAAACACATCGTGGCGGCTAGTTGAGTGGATGGATCGGTAGTCAATGTCATTTCAAATGCTGATGACTCGGGTACCACAACTGTATATCGACGGATTCGACAACAGCGGGAGCCCTTTAAAGCCCCAAAATGCGTCAGTGAATACAACACCGCGATGCAAGGAGTAGATCGTCACGACCAACTACGGGGTAGATTTTCTGTGGCCAATGGTCACACGTTTAAGAAGTGGTATAAAAAGCTGGCTATGGCGATGATTGACATCGCGCGATGTAATGCTTACATATGCCATCAAATGGCTCGCCGTAGCAATCACTCGGGATTCAGTGATGGCGAAGATAGTCCGGAATCGAGTCGTCGAGACGAGCACCGTGCATTTGTCGCAAGCCTTGTTCGCGAAATGCTCGATGGAACGTGGAAAGAGTCTCTTAGTGACGATGATGGGATGCTATTTGCCAATAGCAACGATGGACCTACTTCTTCTCTTTGTCATGCTGCTAACACTGCTGTTTCGAGTGGTACCAATGACGTATGCGTGGCACGGGAGTCATGGATAGCACTAAAAGATCGAAGTCGAGCGATGCGTGAGTGTACTGTGTGTCGCTTTGAATGCAGAAATCCAACTCAAAAGACAGACTACTGCGAAAAGCACAAAGTTGCTTTGTGCAAACGCACCTACCCAATCGATAAATCCAAGCCACATCTTTGTCAAGAAGCGTCATGGTCATGCTGGCAGAAGTACCATGGATATTATCTGCCTAATCTGGTCTACAATCTCGAAGGTCATCTCATGCGAAGCTCTTCGATATACAAAATTCAGGCACCTTTCCTCCGATCAAATGCAAGCAAGAGGACTACGCGTTAGGCTCACGTGGCTCACGTGACCGCTGGTCACTAGTTCCGGTGTCGCATCGGTACAGCAATTTGATTATATGAAAAAAAATGAGAAGTGGATTTATAGATACTTGGTTGGTGCAGATTTTTGTAAGCAAAACTACCCACACTACACTGCAAGCTTGAGGACAAACCACGCTTCGGTAGCTCTCAACGTGATAATATTATTGCGTCAAATGTCCATATGGCCGGTTGCGAGTCATCGTGAACTGCATTTTCTCCCAGACCATCGGCGAGGTGCAAGTGGCTGCTGGTGGGACGAATTTGCATTAGTCAAGGTGGCCAACGACTAGCAAAGAGGCTACATCCTCTCGCACTGTTCCGTGCCTGCCGACAAGATGAATTGGCGTTTGACGAGCAGCGTGTGTAGCAATCGCTGCAGGTCCAACACAATGGACATCAGTCGGAAATTCGCAGTCTAATCACCAGCCACACCGTGTATAAACCGTCGTAGTAGCTACCGCGCATGATTGTTGTTGCCGCTGACGCTTCGTGTTCACATCGGTTAGGGAATGCAGCGGCCAGTGTAGCAACGGTATCGCTCCAAACGGGCAGCATGTATGACTGACGTTCGGCGCCCATGTAGCGTTAGCATCGTACAGCGTGCGGACCGGCGTGGCGACAGCGACTTGTCGGCGTTAGCATCTTATGTGTGGACCAGCGTGACGACAGCATGGGAATCGAGCAGCATTTCCACCAGAGATTTCGGTGGTGTCAGGCAGCGTGCAATGGTAGTGACATCGGTCAGTGTCAGGCGGCGGGTGGGTTAGCAGAGATGGGTGGGGGCAGTCGGTATGAACCCGAGTGTTCACAAGAAAGGAAATTGCGGAATGAGACTCGTTGGGGCTTGGCGCGCGCTCGACGCCCCCGCACGCGAGTTTGAATCGTTGACCCTCCAAAGCGGCTTGTTTCGCGCCAAAACATTGCGAGCTTCAATGTTGAAGTCACGTTTTCGCCGGTGTCCTCGGTTTGACCAATCAAATAGCATTCCGATGATTCTAGCAGTCTGATTGGCTAGCAAAGTGATCTTTAATATACGCGTATGGCTACCTATTTCGATTATGGGTAGTACCTATTTTTGCTATGAGGACCAATTACCTTGCAGTAGTTATACCCGACAGCGTATGCTCCTTTGTCGGGTCCGTTTTGACGTAGAAAAGCGTACCTGAGGAAATGTAAGCCAGTAGTTCTGTGGCTGTGCGCTTCAAGACCACATCCTCAAAAAAGGTAATCCTAACTTTGATCCTGGAGGTAGTAGTTAGATCTCTACCACAGCATGTCGTTCGCCAATTTGTGTAGTATTATGCTCTGGGTTTTACAATGACATCTCCAGTTATCTTTTTAGGTACGTTTTGGTTGGAATTGGCTATTGCTATTTTTCGTACAATGATCTTTCGAACGGTCTGATTGGTCGGAATCACGTTCGGCACTGTTTAATTTCCAAAAAAAATGCGTTATGCAGAGTATCGTGAACGCATAAAAAGACGCCAAGGACAGTAAACAACGCCACGTGGTGCAGGCACCATCAGCTACAAGACACAAGCGTTTGCTGGTGGCGCAGCAACACACATGGTGCGCCGTTGTCGTCATCATGACGTCCCCCTTGGTGTCGATCATCAACCTGTCGATGACCGCCATCTCGGGGCCGGACTGGGCAAGGAATACGAGTGTGGCGGCGGCTCCTCTGATATCGCCGCCACACTCGTATTCTTCGCCCAGTTCGAAATCATCGCCTCTTCCACGATGCGTGCACCGCTATGTGGTCGCCGAGGCGTACGTCGGTAGTCGTTGTAGGAGGCAAGTGTGCGACCCGATTTTGGAAGGCAGGCCCTCACATTCGTAGTGCTGAGCGTTGATTCCTCAGTTGCAGAAGTCAAGTAGCAAGTAGGTACCCTGTATGGCGAAGTGGAAATGCACCGGCGTTGTGGGAATAATCTGAGTAGAGCGGTGATCTGTGTGGTGCTGTGTTACCACGCGCTCTGGTATTGTAAATATCGTTTTGAGTGTTGAAACTATTGTCCTGTGTGCTGCTCTGGATCGATCATACGACAATTTGACTATCATACTCTGCCCTCATGTCACTGTATATGAACCAAATTGTTTATTTTTATTATTATTCGAGCCACAGCTCGTACAGGTTGCCTTTGCCTCATTCAGTTTAGGTATTTATGCAAATAATACCGTTCTTTCTCATCCCATTTCTCTAGCCAATGGTAGGGTTCGCTTGGAGGTTAGCACATCATATGTCAAACCGACAGATTGCTCTTGCTCCCACAATGGCGATCGATAGTAGGCACACTTGCTGCACGTGCATGGCTCTCGTATATCCATATATTCGAACTGATCCGCGAGAATGTCAATTTCGCTCATCGCAATCCATAAGTTATTAACTTTGCTGAATGCGTTCTCCAAGATTTTACCTTCATTCCAAGCTTGAGCTCTCTGTTCGGTGCTCCGAACGTCTGCCATCTGGATGTCGACTTCAATTTTGACATCAAGCATCTCTGCTTTTTCGACAAGAAATGTTTTCAGATATTGCAGTCGGTCACGTATCATTTCGGTAGTTATCTAAACGTTGTAGTAACGAAAAGGTGTTAGTACCATCATAACATATACGAATTTAAGACTGGTCTTACGTACCTCTGAAAGCTCCATACACAGCTGCAGCCAGCGTACCATCCACACAAAGTGATGTCTGTAGTAGCCGCTGTATGGATCCTTGGAATGGTCGACATTCATAACGTACATTTCCTTTACCGGCAACATCTCAATAAAGTCATCAACGTCTTTGGTTGAGTGGAATACATTCTCAAAAACCTGCAATTAAAAAAAACGTTTGCATGTTAGCAGTTGTATCCATGACACCCTCAGTTTGAATGTTGACGCAGTACTCGATCTTTTGCTGGTATAAACACGGGAAGCAACGAGTCAAAGTTGAGTCTGCGGTGGCAGCTGAAATGAACAAGCGCGTCTTTTATAACGATCGGTTTGTAAATCTGCTCTCCATTGGACGCTGCAACTCCTGCAGTGAAAGGTAGCTGCAAGACGTGTATGTCAGTAAGAAAACTAGATTCGCTATTAGCACCACACTAGTTACCTCTGCCTTGTCGAGGCGCCAATCCATTCAGTGAATTCCAAGTTGCTAGTGCCAAGTAGATAGCTGTTTTGGAAATGAAAAATGCCAGAATGAGAGAACATCATCACCTGAGTCTCCTAACCGCAAGCTGCAGTTCAGAGACACTTCGTGGTGCAGTCTGCAGCAAGGAAGGAAGTTCGTATCAAGTAGCTTCTTTACGTTGCAGTTGGGAACCAGCTAATACTAAGAGTAGTACAATCGTACCTGCCTAGTATTAGATATGCAGGTACACCACTGCAAGTGGTATGGATTCGAAAAAGTGTGTGTTTGGTGAGAATCTAGAAAACAAACAAACTTGGAGCTGTACTTATCGAAAGGTCGCTCAAAACAATCTAGAAGAGTATGACGTGAAAGAGCGAGCTAGTAAGTTAAAAATGAAGTTCATCTAGAATCAGCATGTAATGGCCGGTAACCCTCATCTTGAACATCTTTGCGTGGATCAAACAGACTACGTCAAGAATGTTGGCAACTGCGTGCAGTGGCAATGAGCGTTTAAGCTTCAATGATGCAGCTGTCACCACTTCCACGCGCGGGGAGAGGGAGCAGAACCAAAGGCAGCGTTCACGACCGACATGTAGTAGCAGTGACAATACGGTCACTAGCAGCCGCGTCGCGATGGATTCCACGCAACAGTTGTAGCAGCTGTTGAGTCGGAGATAGCGGCGTCGTCGTCATGTCTCCCAGTTTGCTGTCGATCACCAAGCTGTCGATGGCTGTCGTCTCCGGGCCTTTGGTAGCAAGCACCTCGTTGCTGTGTCTCCTCCGATATCGTCGCCACACTCGTTTTCATCGCACTGGTAGCAGTACTCGCCTCCTCCGCATATGCACGCACCACCACTACGTGATCGTTTACCAGTAAACTAGCAAATCATCGCACGAGATTGTTGTTGCCGTAGCCGTTTCGCGTTCACATCGGTTACGGAATGCAGCGACCAGTGTAGCAACGGTATCGCTCCAAACGGGCAGCATGTATGACTGACGTTCGGTGCCCATGTAGCGTTAGCATCGTACAGCGTGCGGACCGGCGTGGCGACAGCGACTTGTCGGCGTTAGCATCTTATGTGTGGACCAGCGTGACGACAGCATGGGAATCGAGCAGCATTTCCACCAGAGATTTCGGTGGTGTCAGGCAGCGTGCAATGGTAGTGACATCGGTCAGTGTCAGGCGGCGGGTGGGTTAGCAGAGATGGGTGGGGGCAGTCGGTATGAACCCGAGTGTTCACAAGAAAGGAAATTGCGGAATGAGACTCGTTGGGGCTTGGCGCGCGCTCGACGCCCCCGCACGCGAGTTTGAATCGTTGACCCTCCAAAGCGGCTTGTTTCGCGCCAAAACATTGCGAGCTTCAATGTTGAAGTCACGTTTTCGCCGGTGTCCTCGGTTTGACCAATCAAATAGCATTCCGATGATTCCAGCAGTCTGATTGGCTAGCAAAGTGATCTTTAATATACGCGTATGGCTACCTATTTCGATTATGGGTAGTACCTATTTTTGCTATGAGGACCAATTACCTTGCAGTAGTTATACCCGACAGCATATGCTCCTTTGTCGGGTCCGTTTTGACGTAGAAAAGCGTATCTGAGGAAATGTAAGCCAGTAGCTTTGTGCCTGTACGCTTCAAAACCACATCCTCAAAAAAGGTAATCCTAACTTTGATCCTGGAGGTAGTAGTTAGATCTCTACCACAGCATGTCGTTCGCCAATTTGTGTAGTATTATGCTCTGGGTTTTACAATGACATCAGAAATAGTTTTTAGGCATCGTTTGCTACAATTGCTCATTATGTACTTTGGTTTAATTGCTAAATGGTTAAACTTGTTTTTATCCATTATTTCTCATCGTCATGTGTTTTATAGCCAGGAGTTCTCGAAAACTACAAGAAGAATTGCTAATGCAAACGTTGATTTTTGAAAATTGAAGCAGCGACTGAGACTTCATTTATTTCATGAACTCAGATGCACTTAGAGGATTCTCGACAAGCTGCTTACCGTAAATCAACGACTACGTCAATGTCGACGTTGTATCCGCAATGATGTCACCCATAGCGGCAGCATTCGTAGTAGCTACAGCAGGCATCATCAGAGCTGAAACGGGGGCAGGAGCAGCGACTGGGACAGCAACTGAGAAGGAATAGCTGCAGGAAGTGATGCACGCAACAGAACCACCACGTGACCTGCCAATGCACCCTTGTTACCACTTCTCGCAGCCGAAATCATACCCGCAACGTTGGACAGCAAAGCCGGGTTGGTCGCGATACTCTATAGAAGTCCGAAAATGTGCTCGGTCGTCATGGGACTGGTTGAGTTAGCTTCCGTACTCATAGCAATTATGTCCTTAATAATTTGTGCGAGTTGAATACGATCATTCGGTGACAAGAAAAATGTTGCTCCTTGTGACGTAGATGCTGTTACTGGTAGCAGCCATCATGTTTCTCAGAACCCCGTAAACCAGAGTTCGTGCCTTGATCGGAGTCCATTACGATACGGACGTTAAAGACAGCAAACAGGCCACAACAGCGAGAGCAATCGACGCTTCCATCGGTGGGCTATACGTCCTGCTCTTCAAACTAGTTTCCGTAGAACTGGAGCCAGAGATGGCGGTGGTGCATCGTGGTCCACCCCACGAATGATACATACATTCGCAACGCTACTTGAACAATTTCCCGGTCTTTAGAGCCGTTCGACTCAAAGTGCCACCAATCGTGCAGTCGTCGCTGGTCTCGCAGAACGCCTTGCCAGCCACTTCCTCCCACTTATTATCATTATCTTCGTACTCGTCGATGTGGGCTTCAATCCATTCTTGAGTCGGATGACTCGCTGGATCACAACCAACTTGCATGTAATTATCAGCTTCGAGATCCGTCGCCAAGTCCTGATACAGACGGATGTGGTCGATCTTCATGTACATCGGGAACGAGTCGCAGATAACGTTCGTCACAGGATCTTTTCCATCACCACGACATTCCTTGCCTGGGTTGGGCGGCGTCGCACACCAAGAACTGGACAGCGACACGTTGAAAATCACATACAAAGGCTCCTATTTCTTCGGGTTGTTCTTTTTCGCATTCTGCAGGACGTTGACGATCGAATCCGTCGTGACTTCGAACAGAGGCTCGCCGTGAAGCATCCAGCGTACATATCCATTCTTGCCTGTAACCCACTCCACTTGGTAGTCGTAGAAACCCGTGTACGCGCCGAAATATAGGCCAATTTCGACGAGATTGCATCAATCTGATAGTTAAATGCACTAATCGCATTGGACTTGGGTGTAGTGGACTCATTGCGAGGACTGGCACACTTGGAGAACATATTGTCAGGATCACACAAGTACGAGCCCATGTACGAGTTGATCAGCGGATAACACGTGCCGTTCGAGTTAATTCCCCAGTGATCTTTCCCTTTGCCGACAATCAGACTCAATTCAGCATTCACATCGCCTGAAGCTGGACATGTATCCACAGCACAAGTGTTCTCGGTAATACCAGCTTTCACTGACGCTGCAAATGTGGCGTAGTCTTGTTTCTCCTCTGCGTTCTGCTTGCAATAGTTGTTGGCAGCGTAGCGTAACCCTTGATACCAGGATTTGTGACCACGTTCCTTCCCGTAATAAGCTGTTGGTACGTCGATATAATTTGCTCCTGGTGTTAAGCAGTGTAGGAGTACAAACAGTAGCTGAAGTCTCCAGTTGACGTATCCACAGGGAAAAGTCGTAGTCGTCTGGCATTCCTGGTGCAATTTGCGGAGAAGATGAAATAGCCAACCCTCCGCCATCCAGAACATCGGTGCTCTGGGGTTCAAACCGTAGCCTGGATTGTCGTCACACGCACTGATCCGTTGGAAACTCGGGTTAAACATGTCGGCATCGCATTCATCATACGAGTACGGCCATATGCGGTTCGTCGAAGCGGAGAAATAACTCGCCCGAGGTTCCCAAGCATCCAAATTCCTGGCCACGTCGGATATAATTTGTTGTTGGCGACTTTTCCAGCCTTTCCTAGAGCGATATCGGGGTTGCCTGACTTACAGGAAGTAGCTCTCGGAAGTTGTGCTCGTACTTCTAACATCCCTCCTTGGTAGCAGAATTTATTCCAAGATTTGACCATTGTACCTCGGTAGAAAAAGTTGACGTCTGTGAAGCTTGGGAGGTGAGTATACATGTTGTATACATGGCTAGAATTGACCTCATCGACAGTTTTGATGAAGAAGCAGCAGGTTCCGTCGTCATCGCACTTGGTAGGCGTCATATTGTGCGAATAAAGCTCCAGAGCTCCATTGACACCGTCGGGTTTCTCCAGAGGAGTCCAGATATGATCATCTCCAGCTCGGAAGCTGCGGTTGGCCACATTGAACTCGTCCGAGGTCCCATCGTCGACCACGGGAACTATGGTCGGCTGACACGAACGACACCAAATAGACAAGTGCACAACGATCGCAGTAATTGACATCTTCATCTTGTAACTTGGACTGGGCGGCAGTGGATGAGTCGACTGGAGCGCTTGAATTCCAATCGAACGGTGCCAGAGGAATGAGGTCTTGTATCTGACACGAAAATTAGAGTGGGCTAAATCGTAGGAAACTGCCTATCCAGAAATACGTAGAATTCTGGTACCTGCGTCAATACTGCATAGAATCTGATACAAAAAGAAATCGTACGCTTAGCAACTTTCTCGCTGAATTCCGGAAGTTTAGGATACTAGATCACATCTTACGACTTGGCACGCTCAGCTCCGCTACATCCAGTCATCCTCCTATGCAGTTGTCTATCCATGGCACAACACTCAATAATCCAGAACTTAAGTTGCGAGAACCCCTGCTCAATCTCGTGGATTGAGGCGACGACTGCGGCGAGTTGGGCTTTCACGTCGAAGTTTGCGTCGTCGCCCCCGTGTAGACTGGTAGAGCCACACTGATGCAATCACTTCTCGCTCGAATGCTGCAACAGCTTGCCACGGTAGATTGGTAACCGGCTCCCACGTGAGCTCGTTATAACCTACCCATTGTACCAGATAGAAGGTGGAGTCGTTGATCCATCTCTTAGCATATAGCTTTTCGATCTCGTATTCGATTTCTGCGTTGCGTTCGTTCCGCGTTGCGAATAGCCCGCCTTGTCGGTTGCGATACTGGATGCCACCAACGTCTTCTTCGTCGCTGCTTCCAGGGTCGACTTTCTCGTGCTGTAAACGTTTGCGCCAAAAAGACCCATCCAGGCGTCGATTTCAAGCCCTAGCGTTCTTTTTGCGCCGCGTTAGAGGTGGCATAGTATCGACCACTTGCAGCTTCGGCTTCGACGATGACTTTTGGTTTGTGTGGGCGAGCAATGAGGCCTTACAAGAAAAATTATGAGAAGGTGCTCTGAGAAATCTACAACCACCGTTGTGCAATAGCTATTACCAGCTATTGCCCAACGGTGGCAGTAGATTTCTCAGAAAACTACGCATATTTTGCTCAGAAAACTATGTGTGCTTCAATATGCAGCGGTGTTCCACTACTTACCACCGTTATAGTGATAGAGCAGCCCATAATTGCAAAGTTTGAGCTGTCCGCCGTTATCCAACATCTCAAACAGGATATTCTCTAGTTTGACATTGTTTGCTGTAAAAGTGTAGGTTTTGTAATATATTAGTACGAAACATGATACTTCGAAGTAAATGTGGTAGTCGAAATACGGTGAAAGTGCAAATACTGAGCAAACGATGCCAAAATGCGTATGATATTCTTCACTTCATCTTCCGGAGACGCATTTTCCCGAGATTTCACGCGGTCAAACAGCTAAAATACACATACATATTCAAACATTGAGTGAGTTTAAACAGTCAAATGCTCAAATATCTCGCTAATGCGTGCCGTTCCACGAGGACTAAGTTCCATGATGATATAAAAGTGGTGACTTTCCTCGATTGGAGGAATCAACTTGCCTAACCAAAGTACATAATGAGCAATTGTAGCAAACGATGCCTAAAAACTATTTCTGATGTCATTGTAAAACCCAGAGCATAATACTACACAAATTGGCGAACGACATGCTGTGGTAGAGATCTAACTACTACCGCCAGGATCAAAGTTAGGATTACCTTTTTTGAGGATGTGGTTTTGAAGCGTACAGGCACAAAGCTACTGGCTTACATTTCCTCAGATACGCTTTCTACGTCAAAACGGACCCGACAAAGGAGCATATGCTGTCGGGTATAACTACTGCAAGGTAATTGGTCCTCTTAGCAAAAATAGGTACTACCCATAATCGAAATAGGTAGCCATACGCGTATATTAAAGATCACTTTGCTAGCGAATCAGACTGCTAGAATCATCGGAATGCTATTTGATTGGTCAAACCGAGGACACCGGCGAAAACGTGACTTCAACATTGAAGCTCGCAATGTTTTGGCGCGAAACAAGCCGCTTTGGAGGGTCAACGATTCAAACTCGCGTGCGGGGGCGTCGAGCGCGCGCCAAGCCCCAACGAGTCTCATTCCGCAATTTCCTTTCTTGTGAACACTCGGGTTCATACCGACTGCCCCCACCCATCTCTGCTAACCCACCCGCCGCCTGACACTGACCGATGTCACTACCATTGCACGCTGCCTGACACCACCGAAATCTCTGGTGGAAATGCTGCTCGATTCCCATGCTGTCGTCACGCTGGTCCACACATAAGATGCTAACGCCGACAAGTCGCTGTCGCCACGCCGGTCCGCACGCTGTACGATGCTAACGCTACATGGGCGCCGAACGTCAGTCATACATGCTGCCCGTTTGGAGCGATACCGTTGCTACACTGGTCGCTGCATTCCGTAACCGATGTGAACGCGAAACGGCTACGGCAACAACAATCTTGTGCGATGATTTGCTAGTTTACTGGTAAACGATCACGTAGTGGTGGTGCGTGCATATGCGGAGGAGGCGAGTACTGCTACCAGTGCGATGAAAACGAGTGTGGCGACGATATCGGAGGAGACACAGCAACGAGGTGCTTGCTACCAAAGGGCCGGAGACGACAGCCATCGACAGCTTGGTGATCGACAGCAAACTGGGAGACATGACGACGACGCCGCTATCTCCGACTCAACAGCTGCTACAACTGCTGCATGGAATCCATCGCGACGCGGCTGCTAGTGACCGTATTGGA
>NW_003303739.1:134463-137004 GCF_000142945.1 Phytophthora infestans T30-4 | reverse complement strand
GCAGAATAATTTCAAAGCATAATATTGATGTTTGTGGCGACCATCGGCATATACTACCTATCCTAAAAGATACTTCGCGCGCGGAGCTAATTAACATTGCTCTATTCGACCGTCGCAATCGGTGATATGTGTCGACTGGCCTCACGGCCGATGACGTGCAGATGGGTTAAATTACGGTTTGAGTAGGCCGTACTTTACTCTAGCTACACTGGGAATCCCTCACCGAATCACCGTTAATTCCGTAGCATCATTGATACTGACCCGTCCTCCGTACAGTATATATTAGCTTTGCAACACGCGCGCCTCCGATTCGTGTCATTTTGGGAGCAATGCGCTCAAACGAGATTATAGACAAAAGCTTCCAGGATAAGACGGTGCTCTTCTTGCAGATCACGTTAAACCCTGGTCATGTCTACAATAACATGTGAGCACTACGGATACTGTGTGCGGTGCTGTTTTGGAGCATAATATACGTAGATCACAGTATACATGTACTATATGTTGCTTCGCTTCGAGTAGAAATTCTAAGCCCACCGCAGCGCAGCGGAGGCGGTCAGCCCACACTACACCAACCAACCATGCCCTAGCGTCCGCGGAGCGGGCGCCCAGAGCGCTAGTCTCCCCGCTTCTAACCTTGTAACCTGTCGGTCTGTCCGTCCGTCAGTCCGTCGCATTCCCCGTCTTGCTGCTTTTTCCTGCCTTTTCGCATGGCTACACTCGGCCTGTCTTATACAGTTTCCTCCTATCCTACCGACCGCGCCTACCTTTCTGACTCGACCTAACTATGCTAAAATTACAATTATATCCAAAAGCGTGACACAATTAACTCGCGCCCTGATTGGGCAATACCTGCCGACCTGCGACACTGACTGGATCTGTCGCACGATCAGACCGTCTCTCTCCCTCGCGATTGGACGTAAGGTAAACATTTCTGCCCCGAACGAAACACATTGATTGGATGCAAACAGCCAGCAGATACTTGATTATTGCATTCAACCTGTCGTATGTACTGCAAATCGGGCACAGTAACCACTTAATTTTCTAAGAGCTCTGCACACTTCTTAAATAGAGATATGTAATATTATTTATGTAGACTTCACAGACCAGTATTTTGTAAGAGCTCTGGGATGCTATTTTCCACACACTTTTCGAAGTAAAGACGATATCAATAGTATTAATATTACTAATATAAGCTTCACAGGCCGCATTTGTAAGAGCTCGGCGATGCTATTTTCCACAGACTTTCTAAAGTAGAGACGATAGTATTTTTTAATACTAAAGTAGGCCTCACGACCAGCGCTTTTTGTAAGGAGTATATTTACCAGCTAATTGCTCTTCTGCTGCTTCTTTTGCTCGATGTACTTAACGTTTCGGGTGGTCGGCTTGCGATGGCGGCTGCGTCTCTTTCTATTCTTGGGGTACCAGTCTCTCCTTCTTGACGTTTGCCAGGCTTTCCTGGCGGCGCATTTCGGCCGAATCAGGTGGTGGGGGCTTTTCCTCCCAGGACTTAACCGCTTTTGGGCTGTTCTCGCAGGCAATACAGCGCCGCACGATGTCCCGCCCGCTGATTGTACGGAATGCGTAGCCGTACTGCAGCTTCCCGCAGCAGACGCAGCGCGCTCGGGGGTCCGTCGTAGACCGCTGCAGGTTCAGCAGAAGCGGGTCAATCTTCGCCTCGCATTGCTTGCACGTAGGGCCCACCATTTTGCAAACTGTGAGTAAGTAAGCAACATATATTATTTTAACCAATTACTTGCGTCCAAATATTAGCCAATAGCACGGTAATGTAAGGCTGGTATTTATTATAAAGCTAAATAGTAAAATGTTTTATATTATTAATATTTGGCTTATCTTTAATATATTATTATCAGATTTCCAAACAAATACATACTTTACATGCAATAAAAGTGACTAAAAGACTATGTATCGTGCGCGCATGCATTCGTCGGGTGGGGTGCACGGGAGCAGATAGCGCAATGACCGTGCAGCCGCGCGCCTTCATTGCACGGTGGCAGTGGTGAGTGCCAGGTGAAGTAAAAAAGATATATATTCGCAAAGTCCCTACAAAAAGCGCTGGTCGTGAAGCCTGCTTTAATATTAAAAATACTATCGTCTCTACTTTAGAAAGTCTGTGGAAAATAGCATCGCCGAGCTCTTACAATTGCGGCTTGTGAAGCTTATATTAGTAATATTAATACTATTAATATCGTCTTTATTTTGAAAAGTGTGTGGAAAATAACATCCCAGAGCTCTTACAAAATACTGGTCTGTGAAGTCTACATTAATAATAATAAATATCTCTATTTGAGAAGTGTGTAGAGCTCTTAGAAAATAAAGTGGTTACTGTGCCCGATTTCAGTACATACGACAGGTTTTGCGTCAGTAATCAAGTATCTGCGCTCGCCTAGCTGTTCGCAACCAATCGATGCGTTTCGTGCTCGGCAGAAATGTATACCTTACGACCAATCGCGAGAGCGAGAGGCAGTCTGATCGTGCGACAGATCCAGTCAGTGTCGCAGGTCAGCAGGTATTGACCAATCA
>NW_003303739.1:130545-133381 GCF_000142945.1 Phytophthora infestans T30-4 | reverse complement strand
GCCAATTTCAGGGGACAGTTGTGCCTCTGGAGCGGTTTAATCTCTTTACGGGTTTTGGCAGTTATCTTCGCAGATGTGTAGGTTATTTATATTAAAACAGATCATTTTATTTAGTTCGCGTGGTAAGTTTCCCACTTCCATAGTTTTGGGTTTAAATTTTTGGAGCGGCCAAATTAAGGGCAAATATTAGGCTATTAAAGAACCTGATGGCTACATATTAGCCATGTGTTTTGCGTGTGGCCCACGTTGAACGTGAGTGTACGTGCCATCTACGGCTGATGCGTATGCCGGATAGGATCCACCAAAATGCAGCGGTGCTCAGTTTGATTCCATGTTCTAATTATTTATGAAGCGCCCTACGCTCTGTAGGTGCGTCAACACCATAGTCAGCTTAACGGTATGTGCGGCCCCAAGCCTCGCCCCCGTGAGCCAGTATACCAAAACAAAAATAGGTAGGAAAACGGGGGCATAAAGGGTATATTTACCATTACTTGCTCTTCTGCTGCTTCTTTTGCTCGATGTACTTGGCGTTTCGGGCGGTCATCTTGCGAGGGCGGCTGCGCCTCTTTTTCTTCTTGGGGTACCAGTCTCTCCTTCTTGACGTTTGACAGGCTTCCCTGGCGGCGGACTTCGGCCGACTCAGGTGGTGGGGGCTTTTCCTCCCAGAACTTAACCGCTTTTGGGCCGTTCTCGCAGGCAATACAGCGCCGCACGATGTCCCGCCCGCTGATTGTACGGAATGCGTAGCCGTACTGCAGCTTCCCGCAACCGGCGCAGCGCGCCCGGGCATCCGTCGCAGACCGCTGCGGGTTCAGCAGAAGCGGGTCAATCTTCGCCTCGCATTGCTTGCACGTAGGGCCCACAACTGTGAGTAAGTTAGCAAAATATATTGCTCTAACCAATTACTTGCGTCCAAATATTAGCCAATAGCACGGTACTGTAAGGGTGGAATTTATTCATTAGGCAAAATACTAAAATGTTTTAAACTATTACTATTTGGCTTTGCTTTCATATTAATATTATCAGATTTATAAACAAATATATACTTTACATGCAATATAAATTGACTAAATAATTATCTATCGTGCGCGCATGCATTCGTCGGGTGCAGTGCACGTGAGCAGATAGTGCAATGACCGTGCAGCCGCGCGCCTTCATTGCACGGTGGCAGTGGTGAGTTCCAGGTAAAGTACAAAATATATATTCGCAAAGTCGCTACAAAAAGCGCTGGTCGTGAAGTCTACTTTAATATTAAAATACTATCGTCTCTACTTTAGAAAATGTGTGGAAAATAGCATCGCCGAGCTCTTACAAATGCGGCCTGTGAAGCTTATATTAAGCATATTAGTACTATTAATATCGTCATTACTTCGAAAAGTGTGTGGAAAATAACATCCCAGAGCTCTTACAAAATACTGGTCTGTGAAGTCTACATTAATAATGATAAATATCTCTATTTGCAGATCTCTTAGAAAATAGATGGTTACTGTGCCCGATTTGCAGTACATACGACAGGTTTTGCGTAGCTGAATGTCGATAATCAAGTATCTGCTGGCTGTTTGCATCCAATCAATGTGTTTCGTTCGGGGCAGAAATGTTTACCTTACGTCCAATCGCGAGGGAGAGAGGCGGTCTGATCGTGCGACAGATCCAGTCAGTGTCGCAGGTCGGCAGGTATTGCCCAATCAGGGCGCGAGTTAATTGCGTCACGCTTTTGGATATATTTGTAATTTTGACATAGTTAAGTCGAGTCAGAAAGGTAGGCGCGGTCGGAAAGATGGGAGGAAACTCTATTGGAAAGGCCGGGTGTAGCCATGCGAAAAGGCAGGAAAACGCAGCAAGAAAGGAACCGGACGGACTTATTGACAGACGGACGGACAGACACGCTGCAAGGTTAGGGGGCGGTAAACTAGCGGTCTGGGCGTCCGCTCCGCGGACGCTAGGGCATGGTTGGTTGGTGTGGAGAGGGCCGACTACCTCCGCTGCGCTGCGGTGGGCTTAGAATTTCTACTCAAAGCGAAGCAACATATAGTACATGTATACTGTGATCTACGTATATTACTGTACGCTCCAAAACAACACCGCACACAGTATCCTTAGTGCTCACATGTTATGGTAGACACGACCAGGGTTTAACGTGATCTGCAAGAAGAGCACCATCTTATCCAGAAAGATTCTGTCTATAATCTCATTTGAGCGCATTGCTCCCAAAATGACACGAATCGGAGGCGCGCGTGGCTGCAAAGCTAATATATGCTGTACGGAAGACGGGTCAGTATCAATGATGCTTCGAAATTGGCATACATCGGTGAGGAATCCCAGGTTACCTGGAGTAAATATCCTACTCAAACATCTTACCATCTGCACGCAGGCAATCGACACCGTATCTTTGATTGCGACGGTCTATTAGAGCACGGTTGGTCGGCTCCTCGCGTGAGGTATCTTTTTTCAGGTAGTATTTGCCGATGGTCGCCACAAACACCAATACTATGCCTTGAAATTGTTCCGCTGAACTCTTTATGATATTACTGAAGGGCAATCCACTATCTTCCGCATACATTGATCTTACGTGCATAGCTGACGTTCTTACTGGCTTATTTTCGTAGCTACTGACTGACAGAGTGGCGTAGATCCTTTCCGAGTGGCATTTACTGGTTCCGATATGTATGCCGAACAAAGGAAGCCAGATGACTGTAGGATGATTATCTGATCGTATACATCTTAGACTTGAATCGAATAGTAGCTCATGTACATTAAATGAAGTACTTTCGCTGCCTACTTATCAACTCGGCGTGCTTTTTTATGTGTCCGGTCCTTATCCCGCAAGGTGTATGAA
>NW_003303739.1:74468-127484 GCF_000142945.1 Phytophthora infestans T30-4 | reverse complement strand
ATTGCATCGATTGACCTTAGTCAGTATACATGTATTTCTGTTCATGTACTACTACAGTACTGTTCCAGTGTACAGCTGGGTCCGTACTAGTACATGTACCTATAATATGGTATTATTGGGGCAAAGCCCCCCTATAATGAAACGAATTAGTAAGACAACTACTCTTTTTACAGGAGTATTTACGAAGTATTAGTAAAGGGTTAGGGTAGACATTTATAATCAAACCGCCTAGGGACCATTTTTGGCGAAAAATACTTGTGTATAAGAACCCTTGAAAGGGAGTGACGGGGAAGAAAAATAGAAAAGCGCGGTAGTGACCTCTTTTGTAGTATTAACAGTCACTAAAAAGAGGAGTCATTTTTATGCTCTGTATGAAGAGTCGCTTTGTATCAGGCGCCAAAGGATTGCGCTAAGTTTTAGGAATGTTTTATGCTCACGGCCTTACGGCGCGTACCCATGCGAACCGTTACGCTGGTAACGATTAACGTCGAGGGGCAGTCCTATTTAGTCATAAAGGGCATCAAAACTGATATATTGGAAGGGATACAGAGCCGTAAGAACTCTGTAAAAAGTCATGGCTACACGTTCAGAATGCACTGTGTTTCTGTACTGAAATAGGATAGAGGCGTGGGAGCGTGGTTCTAAGCAGCGATTCGTGTTCGCTCTGCGCTATCGAAGCCGCTAAGGTTGCTCTGGAGGTCGCCCGCGAGTCTCAAAACGATCGCCTTCGCACGGACATGGGTCGAGAAGCGAGGATGGGAGAATGGAGGCGGTGCTGAGCGGCCAGAGATCGTTAGCGCGTGGACTTGACCCCCGTATTTTCCAGCTGCTGTTGGAAGATGAAGTCGATCTGGACGCTACACGTACAAGCAATGGCGGTTCTGCTCTCCATGTTGCGCTTCGGCGACGCAATCAAACTGCAGCGGTTCTTTTCGTTCGTGCTGGCCTAAGTTTAACAGCAGTCAATCTGCTCGGTCAACGTGCGATCGACTGCGCACGTTCGCCAGCACTACGCTTCGCTGCGAAGAAGGAGGCAGGTCAGCGCGACTTTATGATCAGCTACAGTCATGCTCACGCACCGTTAGCACGGAAGATTCGAGACTCGTTAGAGCGCCACCGAGTGACAACTTGGATCGACACTATGGGACCTACTGGGATCACTGATGGCTCCGTCTGGCGTCAAGAGATTGCTCGCGGGATCCATAGCAGTGCTCTTGTATTAGCTGTACTCACGAAAGACTACCCACAGTCACAATGGTGCATGAAAGAACTCGCTTTTGCCAAAATGCAGACATTTCTGTCGTGGCTATACAATGCGAGGATATGGAGATATCTGAAGAGCTACAAGTTTACCTGTGGACCCGCCAAGTGATTGACTTTCGATCGGCAGTTAAGCACAATAACGGTGTAAGTTCTACAGGAGATGATGCTGATCTGCAGCGGATGGCGAGGAATAGCTCATATACAGTTGACACTGACTCACATGAGGGGGAAGTGTACAGTGAAGATGATACTACGAACGTGGTGGTCAATATGGTGGGCAAGCGCGTCTTAAGCAACCTCGAGTTAGTTCCGAACTACAATGACGAGGCCTTTTGCCACTGCTTAAGGATGCTACTGGACGGTATTCAAGATCAAATCGAGGAGCATCGTGCACGACTAGCTCGGCGCCAGTTGCAGCAGCAGCAACAAGCACAACTTCCTGGTCATGAGACTGATGCTACTGTTAGCGGGAGAGCAAATACACCCCAGGGAAGCCCGTCGCAAGCGAGAGAGGAGTTTTTTTTCGGGGGAAGAAAAAACCCGGACCCTTTTTGTGGGAATGTCTACGGATCATGATAAGCAAAGCGAGTGTGAAGAAATCGACACGTCGAATGCAGCGATCAGCTTCCCAGAGGGCCACTGAACGTGCCACTTATTCGGCCATTACGACGGATTGACTCATTGGCTTCGTCTCTCGCGTTCACATCCGGTACAGACTCTTTCGTCTTTATTGCGCATGGTGATATCCACCGCTCATTGTGTCTACGCCTCCAGAAATCGTTGCTCAAGCAGGGAATACGCTGTGTTGTGGATCAAACAGTTCCTGCGGTACAATATGCGCATCGGCCGCAAGATACTGTGAACAGCGATGTTCAAAGCGGCGGCTTCGGCGCAGATTTGAGCTGCATTGAGCAACCAGTGGCTTCTTTACCTGTTCAAACGCGGCAATTGGCTGCAAAAGATGCCATTCTCGCCTGCTCTGTCGTCTTAGTGGTGTTGTCTCCGCTGTCTGCAAATTGCGACCTTCTTGCTGATCAATTGGCTTTCGCAGAGGACCGTGGGAAGTTGCTGGTGCCTATTCTCCTATCGCTACACAAAGTGGATCTGGCCAAGCGCTACGCCTTTTCACGCAGTATGGTGCACCACTTTAATATCTCTCTGGGCTTCGAGCAGAGCCTGGAACAACTTACCAACTATTTAAGAGTACTCCCTCAATTACCCACCGTTTGCTGGGCTCTCTAGTCGATATGAATAAAATATGACATGCAAAAGTAATACTGCTGTGAACAGTTTCCTTACTGGGGTTGAAGTTGGCTTATTTAACTTTCGGATTTGCGTCTGTCACTTTTGATTTTGCTGTATCAAGTCACAATGGATTTCTTGGATTCCATTCGCGGGGCCGTTTTGAAACAAATGAAAGAGGAAGCTGTCAACATGTTTTCAAGCGTAAGAGACTTTCGTGAATTCATCACAATGACACACCCTGCAGTTGATATCTGCGTGACACTGAGAATGTGTTGCCTTCACGTGGAGCGTCTTGAAGGTACTAACGCTACTCGTGTAGTCTTGGTCGACGGAAGGAGATGTGTGGAAGTCAACACAGCCTTGAAGGCAGTTGATGATTGTATAGGCTATCAAGACAAACGCGATGTGGTGCAGGTGACTGTTTGGGATTCAAAGATGTCGAACGCTTTCGCTGGCGATTCAAACATTGTGTTTCACGTTGGAGCTATGTACGTTCTTAATCAAGTCGAGTATGTGGGATTGTACGATGGCATCGCGAAGGGCAGTATTCAGTACGAGTATGGCAACTTGGATAAGATCAGAGAGATTGCGCCTCCTCTCAAAAAGCGCACGTCTTGGTGAGGGGCATACAGCAGCTACAAGAATCAACTTGACCGACAGCAACAGCGTGATGGCGTTAATGATGAAGACTCGGGGAAACGATCAGACCATGTTGCTGGTGCATCAGCAATTACTATATGGTATTCTTCTTTTCAGTTAAAGGATAATATAACAGAGTTGTTGCAACGAAATACTATGAATTTAATTAATACTAATTGGAGCTACTGTAGACATGAGTGTGGGAGGAAGTAAGCACAGTTGTAGCATGAAATTCTAGATATGGAATTTATGAAGTAGATCAAAATTAAAAAAAAATATAACTATATAATCGTGCAGGATTTGGAGGCTAATGACTTCTTCGGGATACGTTCGTTGGTAAATCAGCTAATGGATATGTTGAAGTTGCAGTAGCGGAATCAATGGCTAAATGAAGTCGTATCGCATCTCTTGGATACGTTGATGGTTCAATAACTAGAATGCGCGCAGGGTTTGAAGGCTAATGAGTAGGAATTAAACTCAATTTTACTATAACAATGTAGGAAGGCATCGTACTAACAAACTAGATAGATTAGGGGCGTCAAAATAAATGTAAACGGTGTAAAATTGGCAAATAGACACAATGTACCAGGTTTGGAGCTGGAAACCATTACGTGGATTAAGTGAAGGTGACTGTATATCTAGAAACGTTGGTGAGGATGCGTGCGGTGTGGCACGACGGTGCTGTCGGTTGAAGTTTGGCTGGTAGATCTAGAAGGAGTCGCAAAATGTAATATGGACTCATAATTAATGCCCCAACTTCAAATTCATTAATAATGCAGTGATCTCGTATGTATGGTATCTGTGCTAGGCAATGACGATGGACATCAAGTACTGGGCAGTGTCATGCAAGTGGGCTACACAAATAAAGTCTAAGATAATGGAAGAAGCGGTTGTGATAGTGATGGCGTTTTGAATAGCATTCTTCGGATACGTTCGCTAATGAATCAGCTAATAGATTTGTTGAAGATGCAATGGCTAAACGAAGTTGTATCACATCTCTTGGATACGTTGACGTTTCGCTTCGAACGATCGAGCCAAAATTCCAGTAATATTTGGTGCGGGAATGCTTTAAAAATTACGAGAATTTGTCAGAATTTGTGAAGTTGCTCGAAGACTTCAAGCCAGAGTGGTTTACAGAACTAAATGAATTGGCGAGGAGGAAATGTGTGTAATATCACAATGAAAGAGTTTGTTTGCAAATTAATTATAGTCACCCTTTTGGTTTGTTCGAATATAGCATTATTTTACCTTATCCGCCGCGTACAATGGCAGTAGGACGTGGGTATCTTGAATGGGACGGATGATTCGTGCCGGCAGTGCTCACTTTTAGTTTTGCTAGCGACGAAGCAACGCCATCGCACAATTTCACCACATACAACTATGAATCTGCTAGAAGCTATCAAGAACGACGTCCTAAAGCAGAAGGAAGAAGAAACGTTGAACCAATTCTCAACTGTGGCGGAGTTTAGAGAATTCATTTTGGCGTCGCACCCAACTGCTGATGTAAGCGTTACGCTCAGCATGTGCTGCCTTCAATCGGAACGACTTCGCGGTGACCATGGAACTCGTGTTACGCTGGTCGACGCCGCGCAACGGGAAGTGTTCGAGCCGACAGCAAATGCCCTAGCCGACTTGACACCTCTGAAGCGCAAACCGTATCTGGTTCAAGTGACGGTGTGGGATGCCAAACCGACGAAGTGTGTCAATGGCAAGCGCAATATTAAGTTTGAACCTGGTGCCGTGTACAAATTTTCCCATGCCGATGGCGTTGGTTTCTATGCTGATATTGCAAAGGGGAGCGTTCAGTACGAGCTCGGTAACAAGTACAAGATTTTCGAGGTCGATCCACCACTGAAAAAACGCAAGGTGGCCTGTGAGATCTCACCACAACACTTAAAAACCAAGGCTAACGAAGCGGAAGACAACACGAGTGCGATGAGTGCCATCCCGACTGACAATGATGTGGTGATGGCATCGGAGAGCAAGAGCGAGGAAAATCATCCAACAGTGGCGAAGCGCAGCAAGCGCCACACCTGAACAACAGCCAGGTGCGAAACGTGCAGTAGCAACTGCCCAATTTTATATTTTGTGAAAATTAGCAAAGTTGTTGTATTGAGAGCTGCGGTTAGCATTTACAAACTAATTTGCCTTCATGGAACATACAAAAATACTTCGGAGAAACAGAAAGTGGGGTTCGACGAATCGGGTCGTATCCAGGGTGTCTTTTGCACAACCGTGGCTTTCTTGCGTTTCTTTATCCACCCTTCACCGTTCATACACTCGTACAGATCATCGGAGGATGCTACTTTACGTATCGACTCAATCGTTTCGAAAGTCTCTACAAATGTTGCTAAAGTCATAGCGTTAAAATGATCATTGTCCGGGCGATTCATGTACGCTTTCTCGATAGGCTCAATTCGAATAGTCTCGATCTCTGGTGTACTTGCTAAGGCAACAAGGTCGTCTAGGTTTTGCGGCTCAACGCGATAGTAACGGGTACTGTGACGCATCGCCTTGACTTTGGTGATTGAGCGGGATTTACTATGCATTGATAGATTGCGAAGGAGAATGTATATAGCTTCCGGTGCACCAACCTCGCGAACCGCGAGAGTCGCATTTGCTACTCGCTTCAGAATCGAATGATAGGGAAGATTTGAGTCACTCCGTTGTATAGCTTTTGCAATCACTCGCCTGAATCGAAGTGTATCTGGCTCTGCTTTGCTTACATACGCTCCTGCGTATTCAGCAGCTCCGTAGGAGTTTCCAATTAGTTGCAGGTCCATATTAGCACGCCAACACGAAAGGAGATGCGGTGAATAATTGTTAATAGTGGACACCTCACGTTGTAAGTGGATTTTCAAGGAAGGTGTGCCATCTGAACTCGTTTTCGACTCAATTACAGTTCTAGGTTGTAAACTCTTGGGGAATCCAAAACGACATTCGTTGCCTTTCTTCCTACAAGTAGAACCTGCGTGGCATTCATGCTGCTGCACACGCTGAACAAGTATGGCCAAATCACAATTCCACTCTTTGTTACCATAATGTGGTGGTCTTAAGGCCAGAATGTCACTTTCACTGGCAGTACAAGCAGAGCATGGGCACGAACTAAGCTCCGAGAGCGTCTTCGCTAGGACTGATATGTGTTTATCTACAAAATCAGCTAGTTCGGCCCGTCCATCATCCGTCTCTGATAGTTTTAAAACGTCAGGTGCATCTTTCACCCACAGCAAGCAATGTATGTGAGGAGAGCCTCGTTGCTGAAATTCTACACGCCAGAAGTGATCTACAATTTCGCCTAAAGGTTTAGACCTCCCGCATAAAATGTTATCGAAGAATGCTTGAAATCTTCTGTTAAAATGACGGGCACTAATGTCTGGGTTCTCATTTAGATACCTCCTTCGTTCATTAAACGAGAGCTGTCTGCACTCTTCCAGTGTCAATGCAGGATTGCATGCTCGAGCGAAATCTGGCCAAATCGTATCCGCTGCGCTCAGTGTTAAAAAGAAAGTAGGCCATTTCGTTGGCAATACTCGATTTCCTATCATTGACATTAGGTCTTCTCGTACGTTCGACCAGTATAGTCCACTACCTCTCACAACTTTAAAGTAAGGTTTTAAGGATTTCAAAACGTTCATAGCGGCACTAAGTTCTTCCTTTTCGTTACTGGAGCGGCTTTCTCCTTGTGTTCTTCCACAACCGGCTAATTTTTCATTGCCTCGGAACGTGTTTCAAAATAGCGAATTCGTCGAACTAAACCGTCAATTTGACGGCGTTGAATTAGATTCATGCAGAAGAATTTAAAATTGCCGTGGATAACATAGCGCCGGTCGTGCCACTTCATCAAGTGAGCACAATATTCGGCTAGATTGTACTCGTGATGTCTAGTTTCGAATTCCAGAGGGTGATAACCACCCAAACCGTCTGGAAATAAAGTAGGAAAGCAACATTGCATTAGTTGTTTCGTTTTGTACTCATCAATAGTATGAGTTCTACGGTGCATATTTCCAATCGGGATTTTAGTTTCTAAAGAATCGGCTCCTATCGAATTAAGAATATGATCCATTTCAGTTCGATCGTCTTGGTTCACTTCTAATTCAAATGACTCAGTCACATTTTAAAGAATATCCGTTTCATTTTCACTGCCATTCGAACTCGTAGTAGTAGTAGCTAAATGACTCTGTTTTCCCTCAGATTCACTCTCATTTCGGACACCGGAACAAGTTTGGCCAGTCATACAGTGAGTATCTGGATTAAGTTTTTGACAAACGTCGTCTTCACTCGGCCCCTCAACACCGTTGCTACTAGGCCCACAATTCTGCTTTTCCCTGTTTAGTTGGCTTACCGATCCTCGTAATTCGCTAACATCATCATCCGTGATGGGTATACTTGGTATTTCCTGGTTGATGTTTTGATCGAGTTCCCTAAGATTATCTTCTGACATTTGAATGTGCTCATAAAGCGGGTTATTCGCTATCAGCCAGCACAAGGCGCGCCTCACCAAATCTGGCCGCACACGAAAATAGTTCGTTGTATTATCCGATTGTGATTTAAGTCACACAACTCCACATTCTTTCAGTGGTCGAGGAAGTTCTTTTACCATTTTAGCCGGCTCGTTCCAGTAGTTGACTGCATTTCCGCGAGTAAATTCTTGGCCATCTCTGTATTGATTTACGCACGTAGTGAAGGAAATACCTAGTCCAACCAGCCTTGACTCTATTCGATTCAATTCAGCCAGTTCAGTCGGAACTGTTCCGATCCTAAAGCCACTACTCCGGCAAAATTTTGGTGTTTTTCGTGTCGTCAGCGATCTATTACATCTATCACACAGCCATCTCATTGTTTTATTGTTGCTACAGCCACCAGCTAGTAACCTGTCACGAACGCATTCATTAGAAGCATCGCCTACAAGCCCTTCGGGAACTATTTCACATTCTCCTTCAGCGTTGCACAGAGGTGAAAAGAATATTGATTTGGGGTCGAATAGTTTTAACTTTGAATTATACGCATTCGCAACCTCTCCGCAACTTCCGCACACTCGAGTCAAGGGTGCGTCAATGGCGTCGAAGAAATCTGCAATAGTGAAATGACAAGAGTTAGTCACTGTCCGTAACAGTTTATACCAGTCTTGTTGCATACCTTTGTTGTCGTTCACATGATTGGCAGCCTCATTAGCATCAAGGAGACGGTCTTTACGCTTCCGACGCTTGCTCTGGGGAGACTTTGAGAGTCTAAATTCCCCCGCTTTGTTTCTTCGTGCCGTGTTAATCGAGCATTCATTTGCTCAGTTTCTACCTCGTTGAGTCTTTCGGCGAGTTGATTAGGTGTGTGTTGTTGGGTGGTCCCTATACGAGGCGCTATTCGACGTATAACGCGTAGTGCTGCTTTGGCTTGCTTGGCCGCTTTCATAGCTCGCGTCTTCTTGGTAGCACGAACCATTGCGACTCAAATCGTTTAATGACTTGGAGTCAAATCTTTCGACTCGAAATTAGGACAGGCTACTTCGCCTGTGTTCGTTGAAGTAAATGTACGTTGATGCTCCAGCTCGAAAAGTGCGTAGGGTACCACGGTACGCCCATGGTTCCATATTGATCTTGTAGTCGTAAAAAGATTTCATTTTTCAAGGGCGCATCTTCTTCCTTGTTTTCTTCCTTATTGTACATATATAAACTACTCTACAGCAACAATAACATAAAATATCAGCAATGAAAAAAACTACATTTACTCCCAACCTCCAACTGCCCTTCAAAGTGCTCGTAAGCCGTAGTAACATACACGTTATATTATATTATAAGCCCGTGTAAATTCGATCTACAACTAAATTTACCTCAGCAAATACGTCGATATGTAGCAGCTACGGCGGAAGTTAAAAATCAAATGCAAAAGCAGCAGCTGTACATTAACTAAAACAATACTAACGTTATTTCCTGAACTGGGTCAACTCACATGAATCCTGTGCAATTTGTAGATCCGCAAAAAGCATTGCTTTTGATTCTAGAAAAAAAACAGTTAGAGTTTCGAGTAGGGACCATTAAAAGCAGGCACTTAGCTTACCTGATCTCGTACAAACGCCCTTCCGTACTTGATGGTAATTTCTTCTCCCTTGTTAATAGCGGTGACGGAAAATATTCCACAACAGGTCTCACCACCGACCTCCCAGCGCTCCACAACACAATTTGGCGAGCAACTATGGTTCGCAAATCGGGCGATTCCTCCAATGAAGCGTGCATCAATCACCTCATTTGTATTCACAGCTAAACCATACGTATGGGGGGAGCGCCGACTTTCCTACAAAGCATAGTACCAGATTCAGTAAAATCACAAACTACAACCACCTAAACGGTATCTTACCTTTTCTTCGCGTTCCCGATACATCGCTCGACTTATCACCTCGCCTACGTACTGAGCTATCAGCGTATCACGCTCGATTGGCATGTCCGTCATCAAAGAGATGTATTTGCCAGGTAGGGACGCCAGCGATAGTTCTGCATGTCTGCCACGTTGCATTCGTTGGTTCCCACATTTGTAGTTTGATGCGCAGTGGCCTTCCACACACTCTGTTTGTGTCTATAAAATTCATTAGTCGCGTACTTGTCCAGGCAAACAAGTCAGAAATTGCCAATTTCACGCACAGCTTGATTTTCACAACCTGAAACACATGTCAAAGTCCAGTCAGCACGAGGCTGACACTTACAGTATGATATGTCCAGCTAGGCAAATATCAAAACGTATAGGAATTAGTACTCTAAGTTAAATGTAAAGTGTCATCTTTCACATTACCGTGGGTCTGTTACGAGGTCTACACACGTATACATTTTGCGCCACGTCTTCATACTCCGCAAATGCTTGCAACACGGAACGTTCTCGGTACACCTAGTATTTATTGTCAGAAATTCTGGTCAATTGGGCTACAAACATTCACCACCTACTTGATTTGGACCTTGCCTCACGCGCGTATGTTGGTTTTCACCCCCGCCTCGAAGAAAGAACTCGTCCAGCTTGAGCTGTTTCATTGCAGGACCCGTGGATCTGCCCTGACGTAATCCAAATCTTACATGACGGCTCTCATTCCAGTATAACTGCTCTTTTGATCCCTCACATTCTAGATCTGGTGCCACCCCTTTGGAGCTGCTACCAGGATCTTTGTGAGCAAATTTTAAATCTATTGGCGCTTTATCACACCTAAAACTACTACTTCAATTTCAATTCGAACATCGCATATCATCACAGCGAATACCAAAGTAAACTATTTTTTTGTATTCATTACACTCGTTTTGTGGTTAAAAGTTTCCTTCTATTTGGTGGTTATTGTGCTATTATTCATTACACTACGAACCTATGGCGGACGTTAGAGGAGCTTCCCACAACCGATGATGAAGCAATAGCACGCTTTTTTCAAGCTCAAAATTCGCTGCTGGATGCAGAGTTAAAACACGAATCAAATGCCAAGTTAGCTCGGCAGTATCAATTAGATTTAATAAAATCCGCTCGTAGCGAATCAAGTATAACTGCCCTGCCTCCGTCTGAGTATGTGTTTGTATCGAATACTGATGGAGAAATGCTAGAACCAGAGCCGATGGGTGCGGTAGAAACCTCAGTAAACCAAAATAAACCGATGGAGTGGAAAGCCAAACACACCTACACGTCTGCCATCATTGATAAAGCTCGTGACTTTTTGAATGGATCACTAAAGCCATGGGTGAAGGAGAAAAAAGATTCTCGATCACTAGGAACCAGTTTTTGTCAAACTGGAAATTTGAAATCGCACTATCAATACCCTACTTCGGATAACAAAAATCTAGTTAATACCGAAAAAATGGCTGAATCGCAGTGAATTCCGTTTGCAATTGCAATGGAACAATCGAGAAGACGGTTTACATGTATGCTGGATATATCTAAGTGTAAGCCTCTCCAAATGATTATAAACGGTAAAGGTGGCTCTGGGAAAAGCTGGCTAATTCGCCATATAGTGAAGGACATGCACAACGTATTTGGTGAACATAAAGCTACGAGACGGAAATCAAAACGGGTACTACTCCTAGCTCATCAAGGAACTGCTGCATTTAACATAAAAGGAATGACACTGTGCTCAGCTTTCTCATTTTCATCGTTTTCAAAGTCCTCATTCTCAATTCCCTACAAATCTCTAACGGACTCGAAAACGGGCCCAACAAAGCTGAAACGATTGCAGGAAGAATATAATGACGTACATCTAGTTATTATTGATGAGTTTAGCATGATATCATGCGGCATGTTATATTGGAATGATAAAAGAATGAGAGAAATATGGCCAAGCAACTCAAACGAGCTTTTTGGTGGAAGAGATGTGTACTTTACTGGAGATTCTGCTCAATTAGACCCCGTTGTCCCAACTTCACTATCAACACCCCTTCAAAAGATTTCAAACCAGGCTCAGCGACGTGGGAAAAAATATGGGATAGTATTGAAACGGTGTGTATGCTAGCTAGTCAAAATAGAGGAGCTTTAGATCCTGACTGGTTTAGCGCTCTTCGTCGTCTACGTAAAAAATCGCCAACCCAGGATGACATTGATCTCTTCAACTCCCGTTCAGTGCAATTTTTTGGAAAACCTAAGTGGATGGCTAATGCCAAACATATTGCATACAAAAATATAGATGTTAATGACGCCAACGATCACAGTATAGTATCAGCTCATGTACCGATTGTGCATTTAACTTCGCAGCATTTCGTTCAACAAAAACGTTTAACGACAAAACGAGACATACCTGCTGGAACCGTTCGCGCACTTCTAACAGACGCTCAAACAGCTAACGCTGATCATGACAGAGTGGTGCCTAACAGGTTAAAACTGTGTGTTGGTGCACCTATAACACTTACCTACAACATTGCCCAAGCTGCAGGTCTGTGCAATGGTACAAATGCTATCGTTTATGACTTTATTTTTGTGTCGGGAAGCGATCTACCCATCGTGCTCGTTCAAGTCACGGACCCGTATATCGGTCCTTCCCTACTAGATGAAGTACCAAATATCGTTCCCATACCACCAAAAGACGTTTCTTGGGGAAAGGCATCCAGTGATCTTCGCGTTGTTCGAAGGGGAATTCCGCTTCGATTGGCTTATGCTATGACAGTGCATAAGGTACAAGGGCTTACATGCTCGTGTGTGGTTTTTCACTCTAATGCAATTCCAAACATTTCGTTTGCATACGTAGCCCTTTCACGTATAACACATCGAAATTTAATAGTTATTACACAGCCACTGACACTAGAACGACTCACAGCTACCCCGAGCAATTAGCAATTTTCCGAAGTGAGGAGCAGCGTGTTTTAAAAGCTGTCGCCCAAACGACGCTAGCTGCTTCGTCGGTGGTAGACAGAATGAAAGCGGTGGCGCAAGCCCACAACAGCACCATCACACCAAGATGATAGGAAGGTGAAAACTACGAAAAATGGCTTTCGAGGCGCCAAAACAGCTCGTAGCGCAACGCAATAGAAAAAGACAACTTTGTCGCTACGAGAACTACAAGAGGTGAGAAAGCTTGTGATTCTGGACAGCAACGAGGCTTTTTAACATGCTTTGTTTTAGGGACTCCGATAAAGCAATGTAATATTGCTGCAGTAATGATGGCTGCGCATACCTGGGTGGAAGCAAGATTCTAGTGCTGTACTTCGAAGGACTTAAGTAGAACTAAGCTCTTCGGGTTGATCGTGACTGCTGGCAAACAAGGGCTACGACACGAACAGGACATGGAAATTGAGTGAAGATTCAAATAAAACTATGAAACCGTTAGTCTAACTAAGTGGCGTCAATGTAACGTCACCAAACAAAAAAAGTTTAAACAATGTAACCAGTGCATCCACAAGCGGCCATTCGCACTGTATCAACTACTGGAGTCTGCGTATTAACGGGTCTATGACTCGTTGTATTTGCAGTATCGGCAAGAATACATAATATCGCTGGGCAATTAATGAAAATGTGATTTTCAACTCAAAATAGAGTTTTACTACATGTATGTAAGAGCTCTGCTTGGTTTGCTCTTTCCTGCAAAAAAAAATGTGCAAGTTTGCCTGTATGAAGTGCAAGTTTACGTCAATTTTAGATAAACCGTCTGTAGAACAATATTCACCTTGAATCAAAATAATTTTTATTCCTATGAATTATTGTGTTCGTAGTACTTTAAAAATCGTAAGAGCATATCACAGCACGCGAAGAACACGTAGTAAGCTCCCATGCCTCAAATACTGACCGTATTGCCAGCGTCAGTTTCACCACCCTGCTCTAATGCAACAAAGCCATTCCACAGTTAGTTGACGTAGCCGCTTACATGATGATCTTCAAAGAATAAGCGGCGAGTACGTACTTGTTGGAGCTGGTGGCGCAGACACAACATAGGCGCGCTGGGATGAGGTGACGTTATTCTGGACTTGAGATACCGGTAGCATTACATGCTGAACTTGAGAGACTGCAGTAGCACCACCTAAACTTCCTGGTGCAACCACCACAGAGGCCGGCATCATAGACTGTTGCTGAGCCGTGCATAACGGCAATGATGCCCCAATCTGTAGCGGAACTAGCATGTAGATCATTTGGGAAGACTGCACCAAAGGAGAATTGTGGCACAGGCAAGGCGAATGTTCACGATGCGTCGAAACCTCCCCGCCTAGGGCAGAACCTGCATTCTCGTCTTCACGGATTGATTGCCCTGATAATTTTTCCTTAACACCTTCGACAGCACGTGGTCGCTGAGCGTTGCTCACCGCAGGTACATCCAGCTCGACATGCTCCATACGTTATCACGGCTTGTGCTTGAACAGGAATCTTCAATCGAAGCCGTAGATGCAGGAGTTGATCCCTTTTTTTTGGTGCTCAAAGACGTAGAACTCTGGATCTTCCGTTTTTTTATTGCCGTAGTTTTCTTCTTCGTTTTCTTCTTGCCATCCTTCTTAGTAGTTTTCCGGTAGCGATCACGCTGCATAGTATTCTGATGATCGCGATGTTCAGCGCAGAGCCAGTGGCGCTCTCCATTCCTCTTGAATGCCCTCTTGTTGCGACAATAACCAGGATACTTGCATTGGTCTGAACTGAGGCTTCTTTCTGGTTGTGAGCCCCTAGCGTGGACCTTCTTCGGCATTTGGCACAGCTAAGATCTTGACAGCATAACATAGCGTGAGTGCTGTCGTATCAGGACGTTCACCGCACCAGCAGTACACACTTACCTCCTCTGTAGCGACGCAACTGGCAGCAACAAGGTCCTGTCAACTGTAGCTTTTCAAAATGAAAAAACTTGTTGTTGTGCTTCAACCTATGTATTTGCATATGATGCTTGGGGGGCGGTGCCCAAAAGTTTTTGATAATAAATTTTTCGGTATTGGCCCCTTAGCAGGCGACCAATCGCCGTGAGGATGCTGCCATACTAGTAATACTACTGTAGTATCTCTAGTAGCACATGAGTCTTCAGTAATGCAGTTTCGGAAAACGTAGTACTGGAAAAAGTAGCTCGCTGTAATAAAAGATAGTACTAATACAATACTACTGTAGTATGAATCTAAGCTACATGTAATTCTATCCAAGATACTACTTTAGCTCCCCTTATTATTGTGCGTTCCATTCGAAATTTCCGCGGCCCAATCGCGCACCCAATCGTGTAGCCTAGCATACAGAATGCGTTTTGGCGCTAATACAGAATAATCCTCTGACTCGCCATCTTCATTCATGACAAGTGCGCGGAGTCTTCAGTGCGAGATGCGCTGTCACTTTAACTTCAGCGTGTATCTGGTATTTTATTGGATAATAAAAATGGTTTCCTAATTTTGACCTCTAACAACGCAGCGTCGATTCGCCGTTCGCTTTGCGCCTTTCTCCGCTTCGGCAAATTGGGGCGGAATTGACAATAGAAGTATTACTCAATTTGAAGCTGCTCATGGCTCCAAACCAATATTTTATACAAATGCTGAATTTTGATCCTCGCTCGAAAATATACATGTGTATCTGCAGCAACATATGCTGACCGACATCAGCAGATGCAGTCCCATCCTGACGACAGCTGAAGCGACCTTGCCGTATCGTGTATGTGCGCATCGTACATTGCGCCGCAATCTGCGCCTAAGGAGCTGCTTTTCAAGCAAGGCATCTTCGGCAATATCATATTCCATATTGCCAATATGGCAGCAGCGGTCGTACATTTTTGAATTTAGATAGCTTTGATACCTTTTGAATACTAGTTATCATTTTTGCGCGTGTTCCTGCTGTCCTAATAATTGATATCATGCACGTGAAAAGTGGTGCTTGGCCATCCGTTGGAGTTGACGTGAAGTAGGTTGAAGCCTTGATAATCAAACTCATGTTAGACTCTGAGTGACTCGAGTGAGTCAGGCAATACAGTAGCATGTGAGATCCAGGGCGTGGCGTCAGGCCATCAGTGCCGTCTTCGAGCTTTGCAACGGTACTGGTACATGTGCCGCTTTCGTCGAGGTCATACTGCCAGTGCATCGATTTGTCTGCTTTAACGGACAGAGTCCTTTGTGTTCTCCGCCTGCGATCCGGTGACTGCTCAAGTTTCAGCGCCGAGATAATTGCAGAACGGACGCCTTTATTCAGTGGACGTGGCGCTTCATCATGAACCATGAACCTTCATGGTCTTAGGATAGTGAACCGTGGCTTCGGCACCGCGACAACCGGGAAGACCTACGTCACATCGCCAATGCAGTCATTTAGATTAATACAGTAATACCGGCTCATTACAGTTTTGACAGCCACGACCCCATCATCTGGGCATCCGACAACTGGCGCTTGCGAACACTGCCCTTCTGCCAACGGAGACCTTGCTCATGGAAGGTCTCACTACGTTGAAAGCTACGTAGTACGTAGCCCTCTCACTTCCAGTGGACGTGCGAGGGACCGCAGCCTCCTTATTGATCTCCCTCCACCACTCACCCAAGTGGCTTCACATTTCATTCCACCGGCACGCGACGGACCTCATACAGTAAGAAGCCGCAGTCTAAATGAAGTTCCCTTTACCTGCCAACACGTTTCCGTCTCTATCGCTGCCACTGGATGACCAAGACGCGTTGAAAAACCTGGCGCGCGCCTTCGTGGATGACGCAATGGTAGAGTATCAAACGTTCCGAAGCCCTCCTCTCAACGGCGTTATCGACGACGCACGTTGGAAGCTCATCAAGAAGCGGGATGGCCTCATCTCCTACCTAGACCGAGAGCTTGGGGACTCTGCGGCGACGAGGAATTCCGTACGAGAGAGTGTAGGCTCCATGACTTTCTCGCGAAAGCTACACGGCGTATTTACCGTCGGAACGATCAACGGATCCCTTCACGACCAAATGTATGGCATGCATCACTGCAGTATGGAACTCATGCGGATCAAGTCAGCGTACATGGCCGACAAGATCGCGGACGGGAAAATTATCTGTGAAATCAGCGCCGCAACACCCGAACATCCCGTGGATGGTCTCTACGTTAAGTGGAGCGTATCAGACTTCGCACCCACTTTACTACGTCGAGTAATTCGACCACGAGACTTTGTCTTCTTGCATGGCACCGGCATCATCGAGGATGAAACGACAGGCGAGCAGATGGGCTACAGCGTCATGCACTCGCTACAAATTCCAGATATCCGAGAATTGAAGGACTACCAGATCGTGCGAGCCACCTTATCTATCTGTGCGTTATTCCGCCAGAAATCTCCAGGAGTTGTCGAAGTTTACATGAAAGGCTTTGTAGATTCTATGGGGGATATTCATACGAGTGTAGCCATTCCCGCGACGGCAGAGGCGTTGATGTCGTACCGAAAAGGCGTGTACTGCGGCCAGATGAAGAAGCTCAACTGGCTGCTTAAGACTAAGAAGACGGTGATGCTTGATCGACCCAACGGCATTTGCCCCGTCTGCCAAAAAACGGTGAAAAAGTCGCTATCATCGGAAAATCTGTGTCAGGTTTGTATGAATCAGGTGTGCTCCTCTTGTAGTGTGGTCCAAAAACTGGCGTTCTTGTCCACGTCTCGACGGATCGTTCGACGCAATGTGTCATTCTGTACTCGTTGTATGCGTGTGGCTGTGATGGCCGACGGACTGGAAGTCGCGTCGGAAGAGCTTCGTCGGCTGAATCCACTCGAGTACTTTGAAATCTCATCCAACGATAGCGGCACACCTGCTTCGCCATCAAACTCGACTTTGCCTGACATTCAACAGGAATTTTTCGGCTAAAGCGAGTAGCTGAAAAGATTGGGCCACGTATTACGAGTATAAACAGTAAAATTAAAATATTACGGAGTATAAACTTACTGCTAATTTAGGGAGTACCCTGTGACGGGGAGAGAGAGAGAGAGAGAGAGAGAAAGAGAGAGAGAGAGAGAGAGAGAGAGAGAGAGAGAGAGAGAGAGAGAGAGAGAGAGAGAGAGAGAGAGAAAGGGGTTAAACTTCGTGGTAGTATTTCACCTAAGGGGGTCCTTGCTCGCGTCTTCAAATTGAGCTTGTTGATTGGCTACTCCAAGTAATCCTGGGTTCCTGAATTCAGGGATGTTTGTTTTGCGCTCACTTTTTTGTGAAGATCTTCTAGCACTTTTCTCCGCAGGCAAAAGCCTACAGCAACACCAGTGAGCTCTTCGAAGTAAGTACATTGCTTAGAATCGTGCCAAATACAGGATGTGGCTCATATCTTTTTTCATTCAAGTCAAAAATCGGATACCTTTTTTCATATTACCAGTATGAAGTACGAGATCTTAAATACGGCACTGTAGGTTGAACTCCCAAATCTGATAATTACATCATTTGAAATGGCGTACATGTAATAGATTATCGATCTCCGTTTTGGCTGTTTGGGATTCAAAATGTGTGCTGGCAGTGGGAATAAATATTTTTTTTATATTAAAAACGTGTATTTACGCCAGCTTAGACGTCTTTCATTTTCGAACGTCTTTAGTGTCTCTGTCGATGTTCGTTCAAGGGTACAGTGTACCTAATTTGCGGCTGGTGTCAAAACTAAAGCGTACCTCAGCATCCCTAGTAGTGGCCCCTATAATCATGACCAGGATTATTAATACCTTAAATCGAGGTCCGTAGAAGTGCCAAATCAAAAAATGTGCTCCATATTGAATTTCTTGTTGAGTCTAAATCCTTAAATGGCCTAGCAACTTGTCGTCTTTGACCGTTCTAGCCACACTTTCATTTCATTCTTACGCAAGACGACGCAGCAAATAGTACAATGTAGACTGCGCCATAGGCACGAGCTAAATGACATATTGCTCTGGTTGACAGTCTAATGCGATCAGTGCGATCCGGTCAAAGAGGTGGTGCCAATCGTGGTCGTTGATTCACCAGATCCATTCGTCACTGTCGTCGTCGTAGCTCCAGATCCAGTGGTGGTCGTCTCAATGGTACTGCCCGATTCAGTCGTGGGAATCGTATAGCAGTTCGAGCTGGTCCCCATCACCATGGATCCACCTTTCAAAGTGTTTCCGATCTCCAACGTTTTGGAACCCGTTTCAGTCGAGCTCGATCAAAGATCCATCAAGTCATACGAAACCTCCAACAGAGTGTCTGACACGTTGGGCGTCGTCGTCGTGGTGGTGGTCGTGCTGCTCGTGGTCGTGACAGCAGACGAGGTCCATTACGGGTAGCCACACGCTTGTACAACGTGCGGATGACACGGAAGAGCGTCGAGCTGGCAAACTTCGAGCTCGAAGCCGAGTAGAGTGTGGAGCGCACAGCTATCTACAGCAGGCCCGAACGCACGAGATTCAGAAGCTGAGCACTCGACATGGCTCATGATGAGGATCTTGTCCGTTACGAACACGGACATGAAACTGGTGAGCCCGTAGACGCTGTCGAACGTGTAGTACTTCCGCAGCTTCTTGTGAGCCGCCTCCAGATCCACGTTGTCTTCAAAACGGACGTTTGTACCGTTGTACCCTGTAGATGCCAGACGTGGTCACGGGCGCCGTGACGGTGCGACTACGCAATTGTTATGTTTCGTGTAGCTAGCCACTGTTTCATGGCAGTCCTGGACGGCAACATCTGCCTTCTTAGGCAACAGCGAGCTAGTCGCACAGATAGGTCCCTCGTCGTATTGCCTTCCAGACACGACTCCAACTGTTTCTGTAGTCGGGGCACTGAGCGCCGTGGCCACCGGGGTAGTGATGAAGAAGGGTGGCGCTGGGCGTCGTATATGCCGGAATGACACCGAGCGTGGCGCTAGGCGTGGATGCAGCGACAGCGCCAGGCGTATCTGCAGCGGGGATTGCTTCAGGAGCCTTGGCATCAGTAGTGATTGATGTCGTATTATGGCGCTGAGCAGTAAGACTACAGCTCTGTCCCTATAAGTAGACCCAGACCAAGTTTCCCAGCTCATTGAAATCAAGTCATTATTTCTGAAAGTAATTGCGTCCCGGTGTCTGTAAAAAAGGTTTAGACGCTCGTTGAAAAGCGTAAAAAACACACGGACGTTTAAAACGTCTCTGAATAGACATCACTACCAGCACTGGTAGCACAGATCCTTACACAGAGGAAGTGCTTAAGGGTATTAACTACCCGAGTGAACGTTAGTCAACGTGTTCCCGGTCTCAACGGGAACGGTTTGCTACTTAGAGGAGTAGATGTATTGTGCTTTGCAGATGGAATGTCCATCCGTGTTATAGCCTAGATCAAACATGGTCAGAGCATAAAACTCCGCGTAAAAATGAGATGGGAAGAGGCAAGCATCGAATTGTTTTATCTGTGATCGAATTACCATTTTAAAACGGCAAAAAGGATCCATTTTGTTTCCAGCATATTGATGTGGATTTGGTGGTTGATCTATCCCGAGCGGTCGATTTGACTATCGTAGCTCGCTTTATCAGCCAGTCTAGCTAGATCGATTTGAACTTCTTATAGACCTCGATTTAGTAAAACGACCTCTATTTATTATAAATCGAGCATCAGGCTAAGTGAAAAGAGCGAAAGCATTGAAGCGCACGATAATACTGAAGTATTTATAAATAAGCTTAGCTTGGGCTCCATGCAAACTAGATGCTACCTATAGTGGAGCTAAGTCATGCCCTGACAGGCTACCTTGTACCGTGTAACAGGTATCCACAAGAGTGACGGGTCGCTATTTATGTAATCTGGGGTACACTGGATTGTACCCCGTTACATCCCCCCCCCACTTAACTGAGAATCACATGATTCTCCAATCAGAAGTGAGAGAATTTAAAAAGTCAAGGTGAATTCTCACACTGAGCAGCCACGAGACCGTCGCGGCTCTCAGTCACACCCACAATGACTTGTGCTCCTAGAGATCATTCCCTATGCTCACAACTGTGTTGGTCGCAAAGCCTACACTCAGAGCTTCCTAGCGTAAGTTCGTGGAGCCTCCTATCCTTGTGCTAGCGCTCGTACAGTGCTTTGGTATAGGATGCAATATCATCCGAACGTGTGGCATTCGCCCACAGCTCGCACCAGAGGACATGACAGTCCTCGCGAACGCGTCCGGAGCATGGCGTCTCCCGCGAGGGACGACACCGAGAAGGGCAACACCTTCCCCAGCACCGGAGGGAGTTCTCAGCTCACCTTGAACCATGCCTTTGGCTCCAGCGAGGATCAATCCCTGCGGGCGGAGCTGCCACGCTCTCTTCGCGCCGTGGCCTTCATGCCAACGGCGCGTAGGTGTCATTCACCGTCACCGTGTACCGTGACAGTACTCAGTCGGGGTGCTGGTGTCTCCCATCGACACCGTGTATCGTCCGGTACTAACCTTTGGTGCGGTACGCCCACCATAAGATTGCCATGTTCGGTGGCAACAGCTTCCGCTGTGCTGTCGCCTGAACCGATCCATGGCCAGTGCTCACATCATGCACGACGCATGTGCAAGCACAGTGTACAGGTCCATGGGTCCGTACACCAGATACGCTGTGTACGACACGTACCACTGCTACCTTAAGTGCTCGGTAGACTTCATGTGTACGAGTTCATTACGCGGAACTCCCGGCAGGCTGCTCAACAGCAGCCGATCACGATACGTGCGTTGACTCACAGCGTATACGCTTAGAGCGCATCGGGTCGTGATATGGCGCATATCCTTTGCACCCATACCAGCGTCTGCCATAGACACCATGTACCTTGATGGTACTCGACCGTGGTGGGGCATATCTCACCATCATGCCACTGCGGCGTTGGTGTCTGGCACTAACACCAAGTACCCATTCGGTACCGAACCGTGGTGAGGCAAGTAGTTATATCCCCGATGTCATGCTCGGCGCGGCACCAGTAACGACTGCGTGCGTTGCCTCGACCACCATCTGGTCAATTGTGTGTGCCCACACTTGGGTTATGGCTCCACGGCCGATTATACTCGGCGCGTTGTGTAAATCACGTACCGCAACCGCTTTGTCGGCGGGTGAAACGTTTCGTTCACCCTACTCGACAGGTTGTTCATGGCTAAGGGACCGGTGCGGTGATTGCACCAGGCCCGCGCTTCGCCTAGTGTGTTGTTGCATGCAACCACAACCCTGCTGATGTGCTCAGCGATTCCGAGGCACCTAGCGTCCGTGGCTTCCGTCGCCACTCTGTCTTGTTTGTCTCTGCCGGAGCTCTAGCCCGGCTGCTCGCCTCCATCCCGTGGTCGATGTATGTCGACACCTGGTTCCGTAATGAACTTGGTCTTTCCTCAAGACCAGGGAGGAAAAGTATTTCCGAGCCTCTCCCCCACTTTACCATGAGACTAGGAGTCTCTCGTGGCTTGTGATAGCCACTAGCAGGCACGATGGCTCTCCACCTCGTGCACTGCGCCGGTATGGACGACCGCGTCGACCATGCCGACCGAGGGGATCCATCTATCGCGTCAGCAGTTTGAGTCTGCGCGACTTGACGTCGAGCGAGTTGCTCACGTCTGAGGAAGCCAAGACGGCCTCGCGCCTTGAGCCAATGATTATGTGTGCGAAACTCTGTTACCCTGGAACTCTGTCACCCGCCTTGATGTGTGGAGCTATGTTATCCACACCGGAAGCGCATACAGCGACTTCCTCATCAGTTATGGTCTGAGTGATCTTGCGTGGCGCTCTGTTACCCACGCTCGGAGCACCAATCGTCGCTCTCCTTAAGCAGCGAAGCTGCTTAAGGAGCTTGTTATCCGCCATGTGGACCTATGTTACCCCCCCCCCCCGGTGAATGCCATTCGGCATAACGATTGTCGAAGCCCATACGGCGCGACGAATTTCGGTGTTGGGATCGGATGGTGTGGCAGACCCGCACACACACCGGACAGAGTTGGTGTTCACCGACCGAGTCAGAGGAGTCCGGGCCCTGGGCTCCGAGTCGCTTGAAGTGACATCGTCCTGAACAATGTTCAGACCCGACTTGCGGCGGCTGACGTGACGTGGCACTTCTTTACCCATGTCGCGATGTCTCATTGACGTAATCAGAGGCACTCGAGACCTCGTGTGGCACTGTGTTACCCACACAGGAAGCGCATACAGCGTCTTACTCTTGTGTTAAGGTCTGGGCGACCGTGTGGTCTTAAGTTACCCACCTGGCTAGCGCCAATAGGCATAACCACTGTCGAAGCCTGTACGGCGTGACACCCTTCGGCGTTGGACGCTGCTGATTTAGCAGGACCCCACGCCGGTCAAAAGACCCATGTCCGTGGCGTTGCCGCAGCGGAGCATGGTCTTGCTGTTCGCCGAGGGGTCGGCGCATTGACAGCTCCGTGACGCTTCTGCGTCCTGACGGTCTGGATAAGATGCCCCAGTCATGTCGGAGGTAAGGACATGACTCACTAATGCTTCGCCATAGACCTGGACTGGTAGTCCCTCCTCAGCATTGCCACATCAAAGTCCGGTCTGCGCCTTATGTTCGGCATAGCCATGTTGTTCATGGCGAGAGCTGCGAGCGACACCGTCGTTCATCGAACCCAAACGTTCAGGTCCGTTGAGGACCATTAGTACTTCCTTCACCGTACCAAAGGCTAGTCCGCCAAGGACCAGCCCACGACCGCCACTCTGACATAGAGAACAGTCGGGGTCGCTATGCCAAGCGACGTTCCGGCGGTGTATCAACGCCCCAGAAGTCATCAAATGTTCAAGGGGTACCGTACCCCAGTACACGGAGTGTACTACCAGCAGCCCATCCCTTTACCGGTTTGAGAGAACCACGTCTCTCTGGGCTAAGTCCCGTGGTGTGCACAGCCGGCACACCCATCACGAAGACTTGGCGCTCTTCACTAGGGCATACCGCCTCTACTGGTGGCTGGAGCGTCTTCGTTCACCTGGCCGTGGCCTGCGCCACCGGGCCTGGGGTTCATGGGCTGTCTTCTTCCCGAGGTCTGGCGAGGGACACACATGCTGGTAGTGTCCATGGCCACCGCATCCGTAGTAGCGGACCAAGCTCTTTGGCTGAGCTTAATGCCATGGGTTTGGGCTCGATGTACGCACTGGTATCAACGGGCTGCGTGACAGGAGCAACATCGTCATTGTTACGATGCTCCGCCTCTTGATGAACGCCATCCTCATCGTGGCCATGTTCCTCTTTCCGAGGAGTACCAGCCTGCTTATGGATGTACTCTTCTTGGAGGGCGATTCAAATCGTCTCCTTCATAGTTGTCGCTTGCACCCGGAATAGCTGGGTGCGAGCAGGACCGACCTTCCGGCCGTCCATGAAAACTGTTGTCTTGATGTCTTCAGGAAGAGGATTCCCTGCTTGATGTCTTCAGGAAGAGGATTCCCTGCCACCAATGTGCGCATCTCTTGCACGTTCTTCTGCTTCTCACGTTTACCTTGCTTACACGCGAGAAAGCGTGAGCGCTGGCGGAACTCGTTGCTCGCCGGTAGGAATGCGGCTCGAAGCTGTTCACACAGCTGAGCCCAGGATGCAAAGCGTCCAAGAAATGTCGTCTCCCTGGTGTAAGCCCAGTGCTTGGCGCGTCCACCAAGGTTAGACAGGGTAAAAGCCACCTGAAATGGCTCGTCCGAGATGTGAACCGCCTTTATGGCGATCTCCACCTCACGGACCCAGCGTGAAGGTTCTCTCCTTCCTTCCTCTCAAACGCGGGGACCTCCAGCCTTATCGGCTTAGGCCTGGTTGCCTGGGAAACGGCCATCGAGGCCTCCAGACTCTGGCGGACGTGAGCGATGAGACCACGCTCGTATGGCTCAAACACGGCCACGCGTTCGTGTTGCTCGGCAGTCGTCGCCGCCGCCAAGCTGCGGAGGACATCTTGTCTAAAGATGCCTCCCATCTTTCGAACAGACTCGTACTATAAGTCGTTCAAGCGAGGAAACTCACTTCGGTTCTTCGTGGCTCAAACGTTGAGCACACAGAGGATTCAGATAGTTCAATCTACCCGCGAAGGTGTAGGATTGACTACGACTGCTACCAAGTGGGACGGGGTCACACAGCACCTTGCACAGAGGGGTGAGCGCTAGTCCACGTGTTCCCGGCCACAAAGGGAGCGGTTTGCTACTTACAAGAGTAGGTGTAAGACTGATGTATTAAAAAAGTAAGTTTAGCTTGGGTTCCATACAGACTAGAGGTTACCTATAGTGGAGCTAAGCCATTCCATGACTGGCTCCTAGAGCACCTTGTACCGTGTAACAGGTGTCCACAAGAGTGGCGGGTCACGCTTTATGTACTTTGGGGTACACTGGATTATACCCCGTTACAGTATGGATGCCTGTATAAGACATGATACAAAAGTGCGTATCATAAGGAATAGCCTGGAAAAAGTCAATTTTGCAAGCATTCATTCAAGTAGGGGAAGGTTTCGCCTGTGAATAGACAAATCACGCTCGCTCCGCTCGCTACAAATGGCAAATCTGTAGAGCAGATCGAATCGTAAGATAGCGAAAGTAGAACTAACTACTATTTGATTGATTCTTTACCCTTTCCTATCCTGGCGAAATATGTTCAGTACTATTTACTTTCATGAAGAAGTTTGCATTAAAAGTCGTATGTTATGCAAGTGAAAAGTCAAATTGAAGCAGATGCAAGATGATTTGTAAGGCAGTCAAGCTTGGTCTTGGGGCCACAAATCCACAGAACATATTTTGATGTGAGTCAGAGCATTCGACACAGTAGAAAGATGCTTTCTGCTTGCATACTCCGCATCGACGCTGTGCACGGTAAAGTTTAGATCTGGTCGATGCGTACTGAGGTAAATTGATGAAAGCTTCGATGCGATGCGGCGTGATTACTTCGTTCTGCTCCGCCGTATTTCCGACAAAACTACGAGTTACTCGAGGCGATATAGTCGGCGAAGATAAGCTAAAGAACAAGCTGCGAGACGAAGTCTTGGAATTCAAGCACCGGGTTGTCTTGGTAGCTATTGTCCGTGGTATCGTGACAGTAGGCCTTGTACGCATCAACTACGACCATCCCTAGCAGCGTACTAAAGCGTCGGTGACTCCAAATTAGCGTTATCCATTTCGTTTCTAGAGCGAGGCTACCTTGACGCAAGTGGTGGTGCACATCCACGGCCGCAAAATTAGAAAAAAAAGTTAGTTCGAATATTTGTGGTTGCTCAATCTGCTTTTCATTGCCAAGTGTTTCAATGACCCCACCACGCTCTACTAAGCGATGGCGAGGGCGTACTGAGTTGGTACCTGGTAAAGTGGTGCCACTATTTGCAATTATCATCTTCGCTATGCGATCAGCCCAGCAGACAGCGTACATTTGCGTGCCCATATCGGTTGTGCTCGACAAAACCTTACAAGAGCCTCTAACTGATTTTTCGGCAAATCAGGATTGTTAATATTGCTTAGTGTATCCAACAGTTGCAGTCTTTATCATGCCCATAAAAAACAACCCCATGCGCGCTTCAAGCTTGACTAACGTTTTTACTGATGAACATGCACTGTCGGCTACAACCGTGCGGCCGCTACTACGGTATGGCTCCGATAATCTCAATATATATCGCCGTTTCTTCACCGTACTCTGCATTGTACGGTTTGGCTCTTTGTCGAGTAGCACCTTCCATTAGTTCCAACATCAGCATAATACCGGTATCACCATCAGCTAAGGCCTTGAGTTCTACCTTCAAACCTTCGAGCTTTCGAAATATTTTGGTTTTGTGAGGGACGCCGTCATGACAATATTTGCGTTTCCAGGCGTTCATACTCATATCGATGCACAGCAGCCTACCAGAGGAAACGACTAGCAGGCGACGGGAATTGAAGCTATCGACAATGGGTCGGATGGGGCACCACGGAACATCTGCGATATCCGCATTATCATATGCCATGCTGCCAAGTATCTGTTCAAAACAATGTCTAGACATACCAAAACGCTGACCGTTATTAGCGGGCGTTTCGACATTTCCCTCTTTTACATCGCTCTCCCAAAAAATTGGTAGGGGGCCTCTGCGTGGCTCATACGCCATAGCAAGTCGAATTCCTATCCATCTAAACCAATCCCCCAGTTTATTGCACCGGTAACTCTTCATTTGCATGTTGAAGTTGGTGTGCAACAGTGTATCCCTCGATGTAGCCATCAAATAAATTAAATAGAAGTAGTCGATCAGCTTGCTGCCACCCAATACCAGCGACTGGGGCCACAACCAAAATGGTCGTCGAGGACGGATATGTGAGCCAGAGTCGACTGTAACGGAGGAACAGGGCGTCAAAACCCGTTCGTGTACGGTCACACCACAGTTATCGCTTGTGCATTTGCTAGTTTCTTCTTCTCTGAAGTGTGGATTCGTCGTCCGATGACGACGACGAGTCGAGCACTGCAGAGCTGTTAGCAGATCTGTGAACGACATAGAGGGTGGGTTGTGCGTCCTAGTAAACTCAGATGCTTCCGAAACTGCGTCTTGGGCTGCCACAAGCGTGATAGACCGTGAGAAAACGGTCTCGCGAGTACCGCAGGACCACAGGACACAAAAGTGCTGCTGTCAAGATTTGTTTCACCCAGCACGCATCACACCGACCTCCCCCTTCGTCTTTTTGGACTTGCCTACAACACGAGATCCGACCTGCATCTTCGCCATCATTTTCTGCTCAGTTTTGACCGAAAACAAGGAGGGTATTAGAAGTCGCTTTGATTGCGTGTTCACCTAAGAATAACATCTAAGTAGCTGTGAAATGTGTAACATCAAATTTTGAAGTAGAGCATACGCGTATGCTTATGCGCTTACGGGTATGCGCTCTCGAGAGAAAAGGTTACGAGTACTGAAGGATACAGCAGCAGCACTTGACGACAACGCGGAGTTCGGTTAGCACATTTATCGGAGGGGTAATTTACCGCAGCGAGTGGCGCTGTAATCTGCTCGCTAGACGTTAAGTTTCATCTGCTCGTACTTGGAAGCTAGAGAGGGTAGAGTCACCTAAACAGGAAATGACCCTCAAAAGGTACTTACCGTTTTGAAAGCAGTCGGAATAGCTTCTTTACGAAGCTTGCGGGGGCATTGTCGTTTTACAGCAACGACCAGGTGTGGCATATTCTACCTGAAGCTTGGGTTGTGAGGATAATGTGAAGGTACAACCATTTTCGAAACGTCTCTATTAGTTTCTGTTTTGGATACCCAGCAGCACACTGCACTGCTTAAGTTAGTACTTTATGCCTAAGCCACCTAAAAACGACCCCCGCCTGGCGGACAATGTCATCGTATCATTTCTTTATTTAAAAGAGCCATCGATCGCTCCTAATTCGACTGCATCAGGTGCTATTGCATTGGTGGGATGTAGTGCACCACCAAACTTCCTACAGCAGAACATAAATGAGACAATACTTGCTGATTTTCCAGCTTTACTTTTGGGGCTGTAGAGTAGTTCATTGAGGCGTTAAGTGCCTCCAGCCGGGTGTGGAGGGTAGAACAAAACTGAGTTACTCTACCCATTTACATTTAAAACGTCCTTGGCCCTTTCGCGTCCAGTAGTTAGATGGCCCAACTATGCAGCAGGAGCCAATCGCGGGTCTTGATCTTTCGTCCTGTCGAGCTTCCGTTGCAGTGGAAAACGGGTTTCCTCCTTCACCGGAAACCTTCAGTGTAGAATTATCGCCGCAAAATTCATCGAATATGGGGAACAAAAACCTTAGCACTTTGTGTATGCCACACAATATAACGCGACTCCAACTTGTGCGTTGGCCGAATGCAGCCTTGCCGCTACACTCTAACAAGCTTAGACGACCTAGCGGCGAATATGTACCCGGCGAAACCTTCCCTATACAAATATGAGCGGGATAACTGCGGCCTGTAGTCTGCAGGTAGTCCTCTGCTTAAGTTTTATAGCGCTGCATGTATTTGAAATGTTCTTCCCAGATAGACCTCTGGCAGGTTAGCACGCCTGTTTGAGCAATATACTAGTTACTACAGAGTAGAACAGCATCATACAGGTAGTGTTACCACAGCAGATATGATAACGCGGGGGATCGTGGGTAGCTGTTGGCCAGTTGGTCAAGCAAGACGAGCAGTGCATTTACCGCTCCCTAACCTTGCAGCCTGTCCATCCGTCCGTCCGTCTGTCAATCAGTCCGTCGCTTTCATCTCTTGCTGCTTTTACCTGCCTTTTCGCATGGCTACACTCGGCCTTTCTAATACCGTTTCGTCCCATCTTACCGACCGCGCTTATTTCTGACTCGACCTAACTATGCCAAAATTACAAATATATCCAAAAGCGTTACACAATTAACTCGCGCCCTGGTTGGGCAATACCTGCCGACCTGCGACACTGACTGGATCTGTCGCACGATCAGACCGTCTATCGCCGTCGCGATTGGACGTGATGTAAACATTTCTGCCGAGCACGAAACGCATCGATTGGTTGCAAACAGCCAGGCGAGCTGCGCAGATACTTGATTATTGACATTTAGCTACGCAAAACCTGTCGTATGTACTGCAAATCGGGCACAGTAACCACTTTATTTTCTAAGAGCTCTGCACCCTTCTAAAATAGAGATTTTTATTATTATTAATGTAGACTTCACAGACCAGTATTTTGTAAGAGCTCTGGGATGTTATTTTCCACACACTTCTTAAAGTAAAGACGATATTAATGGTATTAATATGATTAATATAAGCTTCACAGGCCGCATTTGTAAGAGCTCGGCGATGCTATTTTCCACACACTTTCTAAAGTAGAGACGATAGTATTTTTAACATTAAAGTAGACTTCACGACCAGCGCTTTTTGTAGCGACTTTGCGAATATTTATATTTTGTACTTTACCTGGAACTCACCACTGCCACCGTGCAATGAAGGCGCGCAGCTGCACGGGCATTTCGCTATCTGCTCCCGTGCACCACACCCGACAGATGCATGCGCGCACGATAGATAATTGTCTTAGGCAATTTATATTGCATGTAAAGTATGTTTTTGTTTGGAAATCTGATAATAATATATTATAGCAAAGCCAAAACGTAAGTACCATATGTTTCTAAATATTCAATACCAGCCTTATATTTCCAAGCTATTGGCTAATATTTGGACGCAAGTAATTGGTTAAAACAAAATATTTTGCTAACATACGCACAGTTTGCAAAATGGTGGGCTCTACGTGCAAGCAATGCGAGGCGAAGATTGACCCGCTTCTGCTGAGCCCGCAGCGGTCTACGACGGACCCCCGAGCGCGCTGCGTCTGCTGCGGGAAGCTGCAGTACGGCTACGCATTCCGTACAATCAGCGGGCGGGACATCGTGCGGCGCTATATTGCCCAAAAGCGGTTGAGTTTTGGGAGGAAAGCCCCCACCACCTGATTCGGCCGAAGTGCGCCGCCAGGAAAGCCTGGCGAACGTCAAGAAGGCGATGGGTCCCGACTGGTACCCCAAGGAAAAAAAGAGGCGCAGCCGCCCTCGCAAGCTGACCGCCCGAAACGCCAATTACATCGAGCAAAAGAAGCAGCAGAAGAGCAAGTAATTTGGATAATATATCCTTATTGCCCTTGTTACCCCGCTTATCTTTGTATTTTGTATACTGGCGGGCGGCGCGAGGCTTGGGGCCGCACATATGGTAAACTAACTGTGGTGCTGCCAATTGTGTTGACGCACCTACGGAGTGTAGCGCGTTTCATATAATAATTAGCGCATGGTATCTACTGTGTACACTTGCGAGCTGGCCGTTTCTATCTGCATACGCGTTACCGTAGATGGAAAGTACACTAGCTCACTTGGCACACGCAAACCCATGCTATATGTACCACCAACCCTCACAGTTTATATTTCACTTATGTGCGCTCACGAATGTAAGCTTTAGTATTGAGTGAGCACTATGCGCGATGAATAAGCTGCTGTCTACATGGACACAGCCACGTATGCGGTAGTGATGACCATACAAGCGGCCATCGCAAGGAGATGTGTCTGTACGCAGTACTTTACTTTAGCGCCCTGTCCATAATGGCCGAGATAAGAGCTCGGTTGAGTCACGGATGGCTATAATGTGTACCCGCCGCGCGCGTATGTATTGCTTTGAATACTGCTAACAGACGCCTGATCAGCTTGCCTGTATCACCGCGGGTATGACCTGTGCCCGAATAGTGACGTGCTGGATCATATAGACGGATACATCATAATCGTAGGTACAGTAGGCTAGCACGACGATACAAAAGTACCGAGATCGCAGCAGTAACCCAGTGCATGGGTGTTGGCTATCACGACAACACCCATTGGCGGCATTGCGGGATATGCACGGACACATCAAATAGCACGCCGAGCTGATAAGTAGGCAGCGAAAGTACTCCATCTAATGTACATGAACTATTATTCAATTCAAGTCTAACCATCACTACGATCTGATACTCTGCCTACAGCCATATATCTTCGTATGTTGCAGCCGGTCAAAAGAATGTGCACGCAGTGGTGCCTCTTCGTCCGATGTGGACGAGGCCTTTTGTCGTACATATCGGACCCAGTATAATGTCAGTCGGAAAGGATTTACGCCACTCTGTCAGTCAGAAGCTATACAAATAAGTCAGAAAGTACGTCAGCTATGCAAGTAAGATAAATGCATGCGGAAGATAGTGGAAATACCCTTCAGTTACATCACAAACAGCTCAGCAGAATAATTTTAAAGCATAATATTGATGTTTGTGGCGACCATCGGCAAATACTACCTATCCTAAAAGATACTTCGCGCACCAGCCAACCATGCCCTAGCGTCCGCGGAGCGGGCGCCCAGGGCGCTAGTCTTAAACATCTACTGCAGCAACCTGTCTGTCCGTCACACTAAATTGTCGTGCCTGTCACGCTTTTCCGGACAAATCATTGGATAAAATAATTGAAATATTTCTACTGGCTGCCGAGCGCAGCGAAGGTGGCCCCGATTGGCCCAAAAGCTGACGAGCGCAGCGAGGCGGCCCAAATCGGCACCTTCTGCAACCCTGCGGGCCTTTGGGCCCGCCTGATCCACAATTTGCCAACCTACCGTGCGAGTAGTGAAGCGAGCCCGTGGCGAGCGGAACGGAGGCAAAATACAAGGAGCGACATTCATTCTTACCCGCCGCGTAGCGGCGCTAGTTCCTAACAAATGTAGCGTCACCAGAATTATAATTTTACTGAAGAGACGAAAAAGTGCGAAATCTGCAAATCTGGATAGCGATAAGGTGAAGATTCGGAAGTTTGCGAAACGTCTCTATTAATTCGGATGAATCTGGTGTAGCCGAAGCTGGCACACTTAGACGCAGAAGAGTCTGTCGCTAGATCCCCGCTATGTCTAACAATCGACATCCGGAAAACATATCAAAAACATGCCTTAAAAAATGCTACTTTGAGGTATGAAACACGATCCATAAAGCAGAAACTGCGGCTGTGAGGTCCACAGTAAGTGCGTGAGTCTATTTAATCAAATGCTGTAAGAATAAATTAAATTTAAAAATAGTTAAGGTGCATGGGCTTGATTATCGTAGTCAGCCTATTCATGTGATCTTAGCAAGGCCTGCTTCGCAGCTGCATAAGTCTTACATTATTAAAAAAAATAGGTACAAATTATAAACATATAAATTAGTCTTGCTTATCTTAGCACAAGCTGGTCATGTTTCTTAAGCACATTTATAAAAATACTACAGTAGTAAAGATTTACATCATCACAGTACCAACCAAACTAATTGAGGTAGCGTCCAAAAATTACCAATTTTATGGTACATCCCGCGATAGTAGTTTCCTTGGGTGAGAATAAAAAGCGGTCTACCGAGGGATATGTCTGTATCACCCTAAGTGAGCCTCTTTTGAATGCACGCGATGAGGGCATTACACGATAGAAGGTATAATTCAGGAAATTCCGTTATCATTTTGGACAAAAGCAACAGCATCGACTGTCTGCATTGAAGGTCGCAGAAAAAAGAAAAACTCGTGGCTTGTATTTTGAGCTAAACGCTACAAGCATCATTTGCTCACTCGTACCATGATACTCGTTGAGACTAACAGGGCATGACCATTAAAAAGAGAAGGACCCACTTGACGTCTGACCGCAAGGTCCGTCGTAGCCCATTCCAACGCGACGCTCAGGGTGCTCGCACATGACAGAGGTCAGGTCACAAAGGCTCGCATAGGTGACGTTGTCGTTGCCACAGACTGGGCCCACGTGGTCTTTGCAATTCTTCTTGTTGCACGGGTCCAGAGCAACAATTGTCGATGAGATCGTCACGGCTAGGAAGACGAGGTAGAAAGCGACTTTCATCTTGGAAATGAGCGAGGGGAAGGTGCTGCTTGTCTTGCAAATTGAAGAATGAACTGCGAGCAGCCATGACTTCTACTTCTGATTGCATGGAAATTGTACGACGCACTTTGAAGCCGCAATCTGAAAGGTGCAGTACTGGATACTGGCACAATGCACTACTAACCCGTAATCACAAGTACAATGCAGTGTTTAAAATAGGGAGCACAGCTACAGGAGAGAATGCCCCCATAATTATATCCTCCTGATTACTTTATACTTAAGTGAGTTTAAAGAAGGGTAGCTTTAGGCTGGGAGGACAGTCGCAATTCAATAAAAGCGTTTGTCGTAGTCTGTGTGAAAATAATGCCTCTACTCATTTAAGTTTATAGCTGCTTAAACTAACAAAATCTCGAGCGCTCAAATAGACTATTATAGCTATTTTTAGGCGCGAACGGATAGCAGCACACTAAACATTGTTGAGTCTAGGGCCAACCTGGTGTTTTCTTACACAAGCCATTTTTACAGACCGGCTGGAGGTTTGCCGCTATGTTCGCACTGATGTTTTCTACCAATCTACAAACACCATTTTTTCGTTTACTAATATGATTATAATATTCAATTGCTCGGATAATGGTAACTCAAGAAACTGCGCATGGAAAATTAGAGTAGAACGCGAATATCGAGGCTGTCGTACTCACCTTTTTTTTGTTTTCAAATATAGTGTTCTTATTGGACAAAACATGGTGAGTTTTTACACATTACAGTACAAGTATTCTAGATTTTTCGTGAGCCTTCTTTCCTGCGGCGCTCCTCGTTGACTATTATTATTTGAAAACACCTCTCAATATTGATAAGAGTAGTGTTATTTATCGATCGAAGTTAAGCCTTATCAAAAACAATGATGTTATATTTCAAGAAAAAATCAAGTGTAGTAGTGGGCTGACCGCCTTAAAATTACGTGTATGAAGTAAAGTAAGCTCTGTACTTGTACCAAAAAAAAGCACTATACTCCTATAATTTGTCACTGCAGATTAAGACGCACCAGCGATGCGTACAATTCATTCTACAGAGCTACTTTAGGGTCCCATCACTTACAATAAACCTCCGTTTTCGAGCATGGCCTCACGATAATTCTCGTGGAGCCATCTTAACATGTCCAGACTCAGATACCTTACAATCTTGGCAGCGCTTGAGCACCCTCCCCGCTTAGCTCGATGTAGAAACAAAACGACTTCAAACGACAGAGACAGCGCAGCGTTTTCCATAGCGAAAGGCGGGAACTCTTCACTGTAATTCTCAAGCAGCCACTTGATGACATCTAAGTGGCCAAGAAGAGCCGCTTTGTAAAATGCTGAGCGTGTGCAGCCTTCAGAGCGATTTTCGTGAAGCCATTTTACAAGGCGCAGTGCTCCACAAGAGACCGCACCGTCCATAGCAGCCTTCGTGCATCCTTCGGATCTGTGGTCTTGGAGCCACTTGACCGCTTCCAAGTGTCCGCCGCTAGCAGCTCCGTCCATGGCATCTACAGAACATTGGAAGCCGCGTTCATGTAGCCACTCCAAAATTTCGATATGACCTCCAGAAGCAGCGCTATCCATCGCACTGGCAATCCAATCCTTCTGTATGTTGTCGCATAGCCACTGCACGACTTCGAAATGTCCATTTCGAGCAGCGAGACTCATAGCTTGTGTCGTGCAGCCTTCACTCTCATTCTCAAGAAGCCAACGTAGAACGTTTAAATGTCCATTGCCAGCCGCGCCATCCATTGCTGCGGTGGTGTAACCAGGCTTAGACGGCTCAGTCTGTAGCTCAGTTTCTCTCGGTGACGAAGGATACATGTATATCGGTTGACCTAGAGTCATATCCGGATACTTCCGCAGTCGTCTTCTTTTATTTTTATTCTCTTCAGTGACGTCTTTTGCAGCTTCGTGGAGATATTGGAGGACCTCAAAGTGTCCATTTGTCGCAGCAGCGTCAAGCACACTTTCATGTTGTTTTGTATCTTGGTTACAAGACCAAAAGAGGTTAAGTGTTGGATCGCTGCTGTATGTCGTATAGAGCCACTGGACGACATCGAGCAATCCTTTCGTAGTAGCAAGGAGCATGGTTGCGCCTGAGACCCTCTTGGCTTCAATATTTAACCCAAGGTATTTAACCTGTTCAATTATCGGACAGTGTCTCGCTAGCTCGATAGTCTCATCATTAGCGTTTAGAGGCCAATCAACACGAGCGTGCAGATACTTGGCTACATCCAGATGACCATTCACAGCCGCGTTGTGGATGGCAAGACTGGCTTCACCACCCACACTGGTAATATGCTTTCGAGAATGTAAATCATCATCAAAAGGAGAGCCAGCGTCATCACTCTCTTGGTCGCTTGAGGTGTCCATACTCCAATCTCTGTCAATGATCCAACGCACTACAGCCATCTGACCTGCATCAGCTGCTTTCAGTAATAACCCAACAGTGTCGTCTTGAATATAACCCTCTTCTGTAAGGAACTCAAGCATGGTGATATGTCCATTGGCAGCAGCATCATGGACCCCTTTACAAGGAACAATGGTCAGTCTCTGTAGTAGCCACCTCAATAGAGTCACATCTCCACTTGCGACGACCGCTTTCAGCGTTTCTTCATCGTTTCTAACGTCACTGCCAGCATTCTCATAGAGCCACATAACCACTTCACTATGGCCAGCAGCGGCGGCTTTTGCAGCGTCTTCATAGCCCCAGTCAATAGTGTGAGTTTTACCTTCGTTGTCCTCGTCCTCGTCGTCAAGGGCGTTGACGTTTACACCCTTTTCAAGCAAATATTGGAGGATTTCTATACTCCCGACAGCTGCAGCTTCCTCCACACACTTTTGAACCACCATGAGAGCAGGAAAATGTTCGCACAGCCATTGGATCATCTCCAGATTTCTCAGTTGTATGGCTTTGACTATAGAGAACGTGAACTGGAAGCCTCTGTAATGAGTTTCGGTCTGAAGGAGATTGCGTATACTCCAGGAGGTGTCGGAAGAGGCGGCCAGCTCGATGGAGCTATCCCAGATTCGATCTAACAGGCGCGTTGAATTGAACTGGCAGGCTTTCTTAATGGGCAGCTCCAACGCTGAGTCTAGGAAGGTGGTGACGGAGTCGACGACGTGAGTTAAGCTCAGAGACTCGAATGCAGGCTTCGAGCGGAAGATAAGCGTCACGGCAAGCAGCGGGGCAACGCCAGCAGTTGTCATGGCGGCTCAACTGACAGTATACAAGAGTGTTATTGGTCTAAAAGATTAATGGTGTTTGTCCGTTTTGTTTCAGATTCTAAAAAAGAATAAAAGTAAAAAACTAGATTTTCTCAAATGGCAAGAAACAAAACATGATCCAAACACTTGTGTAGGGAAATCAGTCCATGTATGTATTTGTGCATGCATTGGCACCTATGTTCATGAGATGTGCTATACGTCCATGTGCCAGACTTCAACTTGGGGATCAGTCCATGTATCACGGAGCTTTGTCTGCATAACGGCTTCGATATTTGAGAACCATTTATTTAATCGTGCGTTGCCGTACATTTGTCGTATAACTGCTTACAGTTTCTATAGCGGTGGTAACAGGGTTACACGCAAGTGGCTACATAGCCACTTGGTTACGAAAAGAGGTTTTCCACATTGGGTAAGATACCAATGGATACACATTCATTGATTGAAATTCAATAACGTCAACCAATTAGAATACTAGGATATTGTCAACCATTCGTTGATAAATACCCTTCATGTAGAATATTGGATTAGGAGGAAAACCTAAACAAGCAAATAAACAGCTCTCATTCTACCAGAAAATGGCTTTGCTTTCCTATTTAAGTAAATCTATACTTTCGGACGAAAGTTTAGTTAATCTTAGTGAAACGTAACTTACGCTTCCTCATACACGTGCGCTAGTGTGTAAGCCGAAGTAGTGGGCTTAAAGTAGGCCCATTACACCTGGTAACATTTTCGAGTCCGTCCAACGACCGACTAACTAGCGAGCTCGTATGGAATACGTACACGGGGTGGAGAACCAACCCTTGGACAGCAACCCGTTCATGCGTAGCTCAAGTGCTTCTACCACGCACATTATGCGCGCAGACTGTCTTTATCTGGCGGATCCAGAGTGGGAAGCCCTCCAAAGACTGTCAGCAGTCATTGGAGACGCAGCCGTAGCGACAATGCCACGCACGCTGTTGCCGATATCAAAGCGCGGTGTTGCTCTGGGATTCATCGTTATCGAACAGCGAGATGCTGCTGTGGTGTAGGGATTTCCAGATTCGACCATACGCCGACCTACTTTAGGTCAAGAATCGGCTCGGTCTGATAACCCAGAGCTTAGGAGCCAAGGATCACGGTAAGTACTCGGCGATCTGTCCGGATATGCTATCCGGATAGCCGCTGAGCTCAACGGCCGCCTGAAGAGTCGGTAGAGATCCGAAACGACTACATTTCACTAGATATTTGTATGAGAAGCATAGGATTAAATAGGAGGAGCCGAAAAGGCTCCCAGAAGATAACAGAGCAGAATTTTCCTAGTCCAAGACACGTGTACACTTTTCCGGTAAGTCCCTGCATAGGGCTGGATTATGCCTGCCGTCAATACTCGAGAGGCATAGCTTGTAGAGTATTGACTGGTAGCGCCAAGAGATTAGGTCGGTCCGGGTAGGACAAAGTCTCGCTACGCGCGAAAGAAAGTCCCGCATACTCAGCGGGCCGGTACGTCGGATAGCCCGGGTGCCGTAACACTTCTAGCTGAGCAGCCTCTGCGCTCGGTGACCTGTAAAAGCGCTCGCGCGCCGTCGTCCATCCTTTGGTGGAGGGCACAGGGTTGTGAACGAGCTCAGCCGAACCAAACTCGGCGGAGTCTCGTAAGTGATCTGACTTGGTTAGTCGGAACCGAGTGGAAACGAGCCACTCGTCTGTCCCGGAAGGGCCGGACCGCGAGGAGACCACCCTCTGCGCAGGCCATACAAACCGCCGACCTAACTCGGCGATTCGTTGTGGTTTGTGTAAGGAATCCACATCTGACGATATTTGTGTGTTCTACTACACCACAACTGGTGCCGCGACCCGGGAACAGGAGTGTGTGCTTGTTTTTATAGGTGCCAGCTAACCAAGTTAAGAGGAAGAGAAGAGAAAGAGAAGAGTGAAGATGGTCAAGGGATCAGCAACTCCGAGCGACGGAAGCCCAGCGACGGCTGGAGGATCGCCTCTCGTGGGGTCGGACCCGGCGGATCAACGACTCATCGCCATGACGATGGAGGTGGGACGAACCGTCCAGTTCGACGAGGATGGCCAAGACCAGGAGAGCGAGAACGGAGACGCAAGTGAAGGAGAGTATGAAGAGAAGGCCGAGACCGCTGAGCTCGGAGAAACGAAGACTACCGCCGAGCTACTTGGCGAGGTGGAAGAGTTGACGCTGCAGGTGGGACGCATGGGAGCCCCACGTCCTGTCGAGCGCAATTTATCCGCCGAGCTCGACGAAGGTGCGGACGATGAAGAAGATGAAGAAGACCATGGCGTTGCTCAAGGGGACCGTCCGCCCCTTATTCCAAAAGCGACGAGGAACGCCGATACGCCGAGCGCCAATAAAGTGTTGGCTCGACTCGGCGAGGAGATGAGAACGAGATCGGAATGGATGATGATGTTCGCGCCTGTGGCGATGGCGCAGGCGAAGTGGCCGATGTTGGGTCCCGAGTTAACTCAGCCGGTGCGTGCAGCCAACATCAATCAGTTGGTGGAAGAAACTGTGTTGCTGTTGAAGGCGATGGGCTATCGGTGCAACAGCCGACCAAACAGCCTCATTCTGTCCGACTGGAGTCTGACCCGTGGCGGAGCCGAGCTCTGGCAATGGAAGAAGAAGCTCAGAGTGGCGTTTGGATTGGAGAAGGCCCCTGGCGGAACGAAGAAGGTGTACAGCCGAGTAGCCGAGTTCAAACCACTCGGCGAGGACCCGAGCAAGATTCCTTTGCCGAAAACCCCGGAGACGAAGAGACGTGAAGTGTTCCGCGCTACGCAAGGGACTCCGTACTTCGAAGACTCTCACATGCTGACTCCATTAAAGCTAAACCCGACTCAGCGAGCGCCGAGTCGTGGGCAGCGAAATGTAGGTCGTTATCGTGAATTGTATGACGCTGCAGATGAGGCTGAGGCTTACGAGGAGGATGAAGAAGACGGCGACGCCTTCGACGTGAGAGGCAACCGTGAAGAAACCGTGAAGGACTACATTCGAAACTTGAGCTTTGACGCGGCTGAAGAAGACTCGACGCAGTACCTAGAAGTCCGAACCCACGCCTCGCTCGACAAAATCGCCGAGTTCGAAGGAAAGCGCTACCGCTCTGACGCGTCGCTCCAGTGGCTCAAGCGGTTCATCTACGAGATGAAGAGCACCAGGATGCCCCAAAGTGCATGGTGCGAGCCTTTCTCGCTATGCTTGGGACGCGCGGCGAAGAGTTGGTACAGGCAGCTGCCGAAGAAGACTCAGCGACGTTGGAAACTACTCAGCGAGGCGTTCCTGGATTATTACTGCTCACAGTTCGACCAATCCGCCCGCACTCGTTACTACTCGGCGAGACGTAAAGTCAACGAACCGATCTGCGACTTCCTGATCCGACTCAACGGGTACGCTCGGACAGCCAAGATCCAGTACGAGAGGGGTGGCGCCGACGCAGCTGACCATGTCGAACACTTCTTGCTGCATTGTGGTGATGACGATGTGATGGATTTAATGTACCCCTTGCAGTTGGAAGACATCAGTAAGGTGGAACAGATAATCAATCGTCGGATCCTCGGCGAGAAGCGTAAGAAGCAACGCGACCGACTCGTGACCGCACGAAGCCGAGATGACAAGCGGAAGGATCAGAGCCGCCGAGATGAGAAGCGCAGTCGCAAGGAAGAAAACCGCGACCGCCGAGTCACTGTCGTTGACGCTGACTCCGACGGAGAGGAACTCATCGATCAGAACCCGCCGAGTCCGTACAACTCCGAAGACGAATGGGATGATGAGGACCAGTCCGGAGGACACGACTCAGCGGAAGACGACGACTACATTGACGTCGGCGTTTCCAATGATAAGGGAAATACACCGGACCGCCGAGAGAACTCGGCGGGAGACCAGAAAGGCTCGAACCGAAGCTGGGGAAACTCAGCGAACCGACCTCCGCGACCGTACAACCAGCGAGAACAGTCGAATCGTGGAGATGGATCACGCGACAACACCCAACGAGGACCTTGTGCAGCTTGTGGAAGAATGGGGCACTCGGCTCACTACTGTCGACGACGCTGCAAATTCTGCAGACAAGTCCATGAAGGCGGCCAGTGTGAGCTGTTCCGCCAATATGAGAAGCTGGCTGCGTTCGTGAAGAACTCTGTCGACAAGTCGCAAGTGCCAGAAGACCTGCAAAACCTTTACGCGCCGAGTGATTTAAACTCGGCGGCCCGCCAACACTGACTGGGTTGGAATATGCCGGGCTGCCACAGTCAGCTGAACCTGCAGTTGAGGCGAACTTCTTGTTTGCCTTCGTAGGCGAAGCAGGACGGCCCGAGGGAAGAAGCGGGGATGGCAATCGGATGTGTGAAATCGACGGAATTGAACGTGAGCTCGGTGAGTTAGATGATAACAACCGAGCGATTGCAAGTGTAACTCGGCAGTCAGACCAGGCTGTGCATCGTACCAGGATAATGAAGCTGCTTCCAGGAAAGCGGCTGGGATGGTGGTCAGCACAGACGTTTGATCGCCGAGTTAGAATGAGAGCCCTCGTATTGGGTGCAGTGAACGACCGAAGGACCAAGATATTATTGGATACCGGAGCAAATGTCTCGGCGATCAGTGAGTACTTCGCGAGGAAACTGCGTCTCAAGAGAGTGGCCAGCCGAGATAAGCGAATTGACATACAAGGAATAAGTAAAGACAGGATGGTGACAACGTCAAGAGCAGTGGTGAAGGTGACACTCGGCTGGGAAGTGGCATACGAGTTTGAAGTATGGATAATGCCTCATCATGCCGGAGTCGATTTGATTCTCGGCACCGACTTTATGATCCCAGCTGGAATACGTCTGGATCTGTACAACTCGGCGGTCAAGCTACCCGATGAGATGGTGATACCACTCATCCGGTCAAGTAATGCACCGACCAAGACCGAGTTCGGACCAAATGTACCATGCGGGCCACCAGACGGGTTGACGATCGAAAGTCGAATGACCGCTGAGTTCAAATTACCCAGGCGACAACCCAGTGAGTCGACGCATGACCTATGGGTGCGACGGACGAAGGGTTGGATTCCAACGGTTGTTTTTAATCGCCGAGGAAGACCAACCCATGTCCTGATTACGAACGTACGACAGACGTCAGTCTGGTGCCCACCTCACTTTTATGTGATAAAATGGCAACCACACGGAGTGCTGGCCAACGAGGGATATGTCCGCGTGAACTCGGCGAAGTACCGTGACTGGCAGATATTGGCCTTTGAGTCGGCGATGGATAAAGATTTGCTGCAGAAAGAACAACGACTGTACGACGACTGGCTGTCACACCAGCCGCCAGCTGTGGAAGGACGAAAATACCCAACTCCGACGGCGGTGGAAAGACGATCTCCAGTGGAGAGTGGACCAGAGTTAACATGCGCCGAACGCTGGAGAAGGATCGAAGCCGACACTGAAGCCGGCGACTACGAGAAGCGTCGCGGTAACGCAGACGTCATATCGACTTCAGGGGTGACAAGGGGTGACCCGGCTATAAACTCAGCGTTCAAGCTGGAAGATGTCCGAGCGGACCATACGTCGGTGCTACACGATGGCCAAGATGTCTCCTATCAGCTGTCCAAGTTTGAAGACGATGGCGCCATTTCTGACGTCAACACGAACTCAGCGGTCGAAGGAACAAGTGAAGTAAGGGCCACGGAAGACGCGTCGGCGACTGACGACTCAGCTATAACGGCAGGAGGCCTTGAAGAACGCTCGGAACAAGCCCTATGTGACGTTGAACCCGTTGCTGACAACCGAGCCAAGTACGGAATAATAGGACCAAGTTCTGCAGCCGTGGTGAACTCAGCGATGGGTACACCGGAAGCCTGCATTATCCAGTCGGCGGCGGCAGACTCGACGTCAGAAGATCTAAACACTGAGAGTGCCTCGGACGTGGTTACAGCATGTCGTCAGGATGTCAGCTATACTGAAGGCGCGTTTACACGCACGGAAGTCAGCTCTGCCGTCACAACCAACTCAGCGGATGAGCACTCCAACGCGACGAAGGACCATGATAGTTGGGAGGTATTACTACCTGAAGGAATAAAGCCGAACGACGACCCAGCTACGGCGGACTCGGCGTTGGAAACTGTGGAGGCTGAAACCGGTTCGGAAGTGGTTAGACAGCCTGACGACGATACCATCAACCTCGGGAACAAGTTTGAACACGAAGGAGTAAGATCGTCCGTCACAGTGAACTCAGCGAATGAGAGCCTTGACGCGGACGACAACTATGAAGTACCAGAGGTATCATTGTTGGAAGGTACTATAGCTGAGGTCGGAGTAATGAACTCAGCGGCGACGGTGTTTGACCCCGGCGGAATTGACTATGGCTTAGGACAAGCTGAAGACGATGAATGCAACTCGACGAGACTCGACCGAGACCCTGAGACAACACTACTTGGCTATCGCTGCGACCGAAGACGAGAAAGAGGATGATGTTGACGATGGCACGACCAACGCCTTTGAGCGTAGTGGGACAGATCTGGAATTGACGGACTACGCTCACGAGCTGGCCTTCCTTCCCGACCTCACTGAAGTTGAGCCTACCGAACTCGACTATGGCGCTGCAAACGTCAAGTCGAGTAGTCATACGCCGGCACAGTCGTCTAAATTGGTGGCAGAACTACAAAAGCACGACGGAATAATGATTTCAAGTGGTAATGCTCTACCGCCTCCAGCGTACGGAGCATTGTGCGACATCGACGTTCAAGGACACGAACCCATTAAGCAGAGAGCTCGGCGGATACCTCTCCGCCACTTGAGCAAACTTTACGAGTTGCTGAAGGGGCTTCTTCGAGCTGGGTTGATATCATTCTCGGGCAGCCCTTGGGCCTCGCCAGTGGTGATAGTGCTCAAGAAAAATGGTGTGGATATTCGGCTATGCATCGATTATAAACTGGTTAATGCGGTTACTACGCCGATGGAATACGCTATGCCACTGGTTGATGACCTGCTTACCGAATTGGAAAGTTACTTGTGGTTTTGCTCGCTCGATGCTGCGAGTGGATTCTGGGCAGTCTTGATGACACGCCGAGCTCGGCAGATCTCAGCGTTCGTATGTGCACTTGGACACTTTGAATGGTTACGAATGCCATTTGGATTAAAAAATGCGCCTATGATTTACCAACGACTGATCGACAACGCTCTATGTGGTTACGTTCAACCAAAGGGAGGATGGCAGTTGTTTGCCGAACGAATGGCTGTTGCTGAAGCCGAGTCGGGAACTCGGCGAGTTGAGCTCGGCGGAGTCAGAAATTCAACGGAGAGTCAGCTGACGAAGTTTGAAGCTGACCACAAATCACAAGCTGACTGCGATCCGGTCCAAGACTTGGTAAACGGACCAGACGGCGACATGTTTGCCAATGGAGAACCAGACCAGTCTTCCTTGATTCCGGTGTTCAAGCGGAGGTCGTTTGTCGATGATATCTGTTTTGGGGGGGAGACGTTCGACGCCTGCTTGGAGACACTCGACCGATTACTAGCCCGATTCACAGAATGTCGAATTAGCATCAGCTTTACTAAGAGTATCTTTATCCAACCCAAGGTTGATTTCCTATCGCACGAGATTACGCCAAGTGGCATACGCGCTGATGCGAAGAAGATAGCCGCGATCGCCGAGCTCGCCTTCCCGAAATCGAAGAAGGGAATGCAAGCGTTCCTCGGTGCCCTCAACTACTACGGCCGATTCATCCAGAACTTAGCTGTTTACGGAGCAGTACTCTATCAGCTAAAGGATACGGACTTTGGACCTGGGGGTGACCTGGCGTCAGCAAAAGCATCATTCGCCGAGCTCAAAAGACGGGTAGCAGAAGCTCCAATTCTGCGTCATTTCGACTCGACGAAAGAAGTCCACATAATGTTGTACGCCAATGAGTGGGCGCTGAGCAGTACGTTGATGCAACCACACGACGACAAGCTGCACCCAGTTCGCTTCTGCGGACGCGTACTAAAGGAGAACGAACTCGGCTATCATCCCGCTGAGAAAGAAGTGGTCGCGCTGTTGCAATTGCTGAAAGTGTGCTACACTCTCTTGGCGGGAAAGACGCTTCACGTCTACACCCGGTTCTCCACGCTGGAGTGGGTGTTTAAGTCAAAGTCGCTGTACGGTCGCGCAGTCAGTTTCGCAGTTATGTTGTCGCCCTACGATTTGAAGGTGAAGCGAGTACGTGAGCGAGATGTAGACTTCGCCCAGTTGCTCCAGGCGTCGATAACCCCGTTTATCGGACTCGACGATTCCTTGAAGCACCTGGCGCCTCCCTCCAAGAACTCGGCGACAGTTCGAATGGACCCAGCACTGCTATATGCCCGAATACCAGCTGACTTTACTGGATGCGTGCTGTCATTTGATGGCTCAGCGAAGACAGCTAAATACGGCGGGTATGGAAGTTGTTCGTGGATACTGTGGCGCCTTCCGAATTGGGACATTGAGATCGCTGCGAGTGCGTACCTGTCGTCCACCACAGTCAACATCGCCGAGTACACCGGCATGAACAATGGAGTATTGGCGGCGATTGACCGAGGGATAACTGATTTGATTATAGTGGGTGACTCCCGGCTTGCAATCCAGCAATCCATGGGGGTGATAGCATGCAAGAAGGAAACGTTGCAAGTGGAGCTAGCTCGACACAAGGATCTCACGAAACAACTCAACTCGGTCCGGTATCGACACATAGCGCGACACTATAACGCAGCGGCTGATTCTCTCGCTACAGAAGCACTGGAAGCTAAAGCTGGACGAGTAATTCTCGGGGCGGATAGGAAAGCAGAGCTGAGAATGATTAACCGAGTAGCCGAAGAACTGTACGTCACAGGCAACCCAGCGGAAACACCGATTGTCACGGCAGTCACTCGTAGCCGAGTACGCCGAGTTCACTTTGAGGACGAGCTGGATGTAGACTCGGCTAGAGCAAGAGGAGGAAGTCAGGATCATACAGCCATGTCTACAAATCCTGGAGAATCCGCGTTTGAAAGTAGTGGAGATGAATTCGAACAAGTCAGCGGGGCGTCGACTCGGCGGACTAACCACACGACCCCGAATGTCGAAACAAGGTCGCAGATGGAGTCAGTCCAGACAGCTCAGAATGCCAACGACATTGATCCAGTGACGGTACAGACTGAGCGGAGACGACGAATCGCGAAGGCACAAGATGAAGAACTCAGGTGGGCCGATCTGAAGGCGTACCTGAGAGGTGAAGTGGAGAACCTTACACACCGTCGAGCTCAGAATGCCGGCAAAGTCGCAGAAGTCTTTGTACTCAGCGAAGACGGCCTGTTGTACCGCCGAGATGAAGCCCGCCGACTAGGCGAACTCGGCGAACCGAACCTCTCATTGAGATTGGTGATACCGTCAACCATGGTCGACGAAACACTTCATAACTGCCACAACTCGATCGAAGGAGGGCATCAAGGCATCGTCAGAACTTATCACCGAGTCAAAGCCGACTACTACTGGATTGGTCTGTACGCCGACGTGGTGAAACATGTTAGAGCCTGCGAAGATTGCAATACCAGTAAGAGCAAGCCACAGTTGAGAGGTTATTCGCCGGGAAATGTGGTGTCAGACCATCCATTCCAAGTCGTGTCAATGGATTTCGTTATTCCCCTTCCTCGAACTCAGCGGGGCAATACTGCACTGCTGCTGTTCCAGGACCACTTCACGGGGTTCGTTATCGCTAAGGCTATGAATGACACCGGAGCACTCGAAGTGGCCAAGGTATTTGAGGAATGCGTCTTCAGGCAGTTCGGGGCCCCGTCTCTGATACGGCACGACCGAGATCCAAGGTTTATGAGTGAAGTTTTCCAAAAGTTCTCCGAGATGATGCAGTCGAGATCAAGAGCTACGCTGAGTTACCGACCACAAGCCAACGGTCAACAAGAGAGGTCAGTCAAGACAATGGTTCAGACTATACGGGTCTACGTGGAAGACCCACTTCAAGCCGACTGGGATGACATCGCCGAGAAGATGGTACATGCTATAAACAACTCAAGAGATTCGACTCGGCGAGAAACCCCTTTCTATCTGGTGCATGGTTGGGACGCCAAGTCTACACTCAAGGCTATGACGAGTTCGATACGACGTGGACAGGGACGCCCAGTCAACTCGGCGGACGCAGTCGAGTGGCGCCGAGAAGCGAACAGACAACGAGAAGTGGCACTTCGATTAGCAGCTGAGTTCCAAGTGCGAGAGAAAGCACGACGAGCTCGAGAGCACAACGAAGCGTTGAGCAAGAAGGAGAAAAGATCCATTCCAAACACAGCAGATGACGAAGATGAAGTTGCAGAACCAGGCGATGAATCCACCAAATCCTTGTTCAAAGAAGGAGATCAAGTCTGGTTGTTTATGGAGCGAGTCAAGTCGGGCCTGACCAAGACGTTAGCCCACCGATGGCATGGACCATTCAGGGTGAAGAAGAAGGTGGAAGAATTCGCCTATGAATTGGAGTTACCCGACAAGAGTGGATATAGGTTCTACCCAGTGGTCCATGTATCACGTCTGAAGGCAGTCACCGAACTCGGCGGTAGACCAAAGACGAGGCTGATCGCCGACCTCGAAGAGACTCAGCGATTTGACTTTGATGAAGAATTACTGCCTGAAGACAGCTGGGAACCAGACACAAGTACGAACCAGTATGAAGTCGAAGCAATTCTCGACGACGAGCTACCATTATCCACAAGTACGTCACGATCACAACGGAAGTTTAAAGTTAAGTGGGTCGGCTACGATGAGCCTACTTGGGAACCACTGTCGAATTTGTCATGCGGAGGTCTCCTGTTTGACTATCTACGACAGAAGAAGCGCGAAAACCGTCTGCAAATGGTGCAAGTTGCAGATGAGGATTAACAGCTATTGCACCAAAAGTTACACCAACTCGGCGGACGACACAGGCCGAGTTGAGATGGAATGCTACTGTGTCGAAACTACATATACTGAATAATTACGAAATGAAGTCCTGAACGATACCTACGGGACGCCCAGTCAAAGGAAGAAAACTAAAAAGTCGGCGATCCGGATTCCAAGTGAGTTGAACCCGACGGAGACAACTGGGAAGAGCTCAGCGAACTCGACGATTGAGGACGTGGCGTCGGAGCAGACGTCACCCCTTGGGAACTTGCGGAAGGAGATGCAACATTCGCAGCAGTGGCAAGAAGTATCATCGCCGAGCTAGCCAACGAAGCTGATGCCGAATCAGGTGCCTCAGGACCCGACGCGGCGGAAGTGGGCTGAGGATCCGTTCCACTGGGGAGTGGGGTGCCGAACAGAGACATACTCGGAGACGCGCCTCGGAGATTGGGAGAACCCAACCCATCGTCCGCCGAGTCGTCATCAGACGCACGCTCGCCATCTGAGCCGAGCTCACCGATCGAAGACCCAGTGAAGATATGGATGCCTTGACGATTCAGCCGAGGTGGAGCACCTGGGGCATAGGCAGGAGGCGCTTGTTCAGCAAGATCGAAATCCTCTTCAATCGCGTCGTCAACAACCTGAGGATCCATACCGCGCGGAGCGAAAACTAAGAAGTCCACGTTCCGAGCGCGGAAGCAAGTATTGTATGGATGGACCGCCGGGTCAGTCAGCCACCAAGCTCGCCAGGGCTCGGCTAGATCCACATCGTGAGCACACTGGACCCAATCTCTCCCGGAAGGAACCCACGAAAGGTTAACGGGAGAGTAATGGGGAACGGACGGATCGAAATAAACTTCTGCGTCCACTAGAGGAGCAGGTTCATCGCCGAGCTTCTGAGTGACCGCCGAGTAAAGCTGGTCGTAGACAGCAACAACCAGAGATCGCAAGGTGTCACTACGACGTTTGCGCTCGCGCTTGTACACCAGCCACAGTTCGTATACCTCAGCGAGCTGGGCGGGCGTGGCAGCCGGGTTAACGTCAGGGTGGAGACCCATCAACACACTCGACTCGACGATCCAATGACGACGCTCATAGAGAGCTACGAAGTAACGAGTCATTTGGCCGTCAGTCTGGATGGGCCTCCCCGCCGAGTCCAAGGGACTGTCGCCGCGAAGCTTCACCCACATATCTCCAAGAACTTGCATCAAAGTTCGAGGTCGGGTCAAAGAAGCCAAACACCGCCGAGCTTCCTCCAGTATCGACGGAGAAAAGAAGAAAGGAAGCTCGGGGAGCATCCGACGAAGACGCTGACATGGATGGCTCGGGTCGAAAACGTCCATGAAAGCTCGAATGCCGTCAAGAGAACACGACGTAGACGGCACACGACTCTTGCCCCCAACGAGCTCCATCTGCACCCCTCCGCTCAGTGTATCCAATAATGCATTCCAACAACGAGTTGAGCCGAAATGCATGAATGGTACCTCGCGGAGTTGAGCCATGTGAAGAGTCAGGCGACAATCCTTGGACACCGCTTGCGAGGCTCGAGTCCGTAACGTCGCCAGCGGAAGTGTAAGAGCGCTGGGAAGGGCGACCACAGCCGGACGTGAGGCAGTCGAACTCGGCTGAGCGAGAATCGATATAACCGGGAGCCTGCTCGGCGAAGGAGCAGCCGGAATGGGCTGAGCCGGAGCTGGATCAGGAGTCGACGGAAGCTGCCGATGCTTGTGGTGTCGATGCGTCTTGTGATGCTTCTTGTGCTTCTTGTGCTTCTTGGATCGCTTCGACCGATGACCGGTAGGACTCGACGAGGCACGACGCTTGCGATGCTGCTGCTTCCCCGAAGCCGGCGCAGAGGCAGAACTCGTCCCGTCACCAGAGTCCTTCGATGAAAGCCGCGAGGAGGGGCGATCACTCGGCGGCAAAGACTCATCACTCATCTCATCGTCAGAACCAAAGATCGCCGCATGAAGACCTCTCGCTTGGGCGGAACGACGAGCATCTGCGGTCGCTGAGTCGGAACCGGAAGGACTGCCAGCCGAGTGCTCTGATAAGGAAATGGGATTCAAGAGCGACCCAACGGCAGGATTTGTCGAGCCGGTGGACGGAACAGAACCATCACCAGGCCCTAACACCTCGTCGTCAGACGCGTCGAGATCCTCAAGCAGCTGAGCAGTCACAGTACGGGCGGTCGCAGCCGATCTCCGAATAGGACGCCCAGATGGGGACGTCAACACGGCCGTGGTCACAGGGAGAGACGGTCTGAGGACACTCACGGCCGGAGTCACTAAGTCAGTCGGCGTGGTGGATACGCTCAGACCCCGAGAGGGCGACTGGGAGTGTCCAACCACCGTTAGCACGACGCTGAGTGGTGCGCTCGACCGGGGCAACCCAGCGGAGATGGGCGAAGTCGAGCCTGGGGCACCCACGCTCGTAGCCGGGACAGGCAGTGAGGCCACGACATCAGATGAAGATATCGGCGGTGGGCGAGTAGCCGCGACCGACGAAGTCACCGGAGGGCCAGAAGACGAAGAACCCACCGAAGTCGTCGAAGCGACTGCAGGAACGGTGTCGGCGGGCGGCTCAGGCAACTCAAACTCAACCTCAGCTTCGCTCGAAGCGTCACCGTCGTCTTCAGAGCGAGCAGAGACAGCGGGCTGAGTAGCAGAACTCAGCTGAAGGTGACGAACCTTCTTCCGCCGAGTCCGACGACGGGACTTTCCAGAGCGAGGCTTTCCTCCATCGGATGCAGTAGCTTGAGGCGAACTTGAGTGCAAAAGGGCACTGATAGCCTCGTGTCCATCCTCTCCGGGGAGTGGACAAGCGTACGGTTGAGGCGGATGCGGCGCCGGCGTACGCTGACGAGGACCTGCGGCTGTGGGAGACTTGGGGTTGGCATAACGCCGAAGCTGCTGAGTCGAGGTCAAGTTTGCCAAAGGCGTACGGTGAAGCTGAGCAAGAGTCGGCTCAGCCTGAGTGGTTACCGCCGCCGAGCTGACTGGAGCCGCAGCCGAGTCTGCCAATGAAGTCGTCGAAGACCCTTGACTAGCTGAGGGAACCACACCAGGACCAATAACGGAACTCGCCACTGGAGCATCTCGGCGGGGATGGACAATCAACTCCAACCGCCGAGTTTCACCAGCGGGAATGTTGAGAACCTCAGGAAAGCGAGACTCCAAGACACGACACAGTCGGGCGTTGAGGAGAAGGTCGGACGGATCAAGCCCAGGAACTTGCAAGTCACCGCCAGCAGCAGCAGCCATGTGAGGGATCGTGCATCGGAATAATACCATTCCGACGGATGAGCCGCTTCTGTCGCAAGATCACCGCTCGCTGCTCAGCGATCACCGACTGAGCGTGCCGCAAGGGTTGAGTACCGGTGGAACTGTACAACCGCACCAACTCCTGCAGCTGTTCGAAGTGTTTGGAAGCGATGCCCTGAAGAGTAACGAACGCCGCATCCCTCTCAGAAATGGATCGAAGAAGGACGTCGATCTCGGCGTCCCGATCCAAGACTTGCTGATGGTGGATCTGGGCCTGACTCAACGCAGCGTCGACCTTGCTCTGCTCAGCTGCGATGGCCCGAGCAAGTTTCGCCTCACTCAGAGCTACAGCCTTCCGCAGCGACGCGAGGAGATTAGCCGATTGCTTGGCAGCAGCCTCCAATCGAGACACTTGCTGTTGAGCCGACGAGAGCTGAGTTGACAAGTCGACATTACTGAGAGCAAGCGAGTCCAGTCGCCGAGTCAATGCGCGGTTCTCCTCCTGAACAGCTTGGTTGTCAGCTTGGAGATCGCCGATGATCTTGGGGTAATCAAGAGCGGCGTAATTGCCTTTCAGGATATCCAACAGTTCCCCCGCGGAAGCAGCATGCAAAATCGCTCGCCGCTGTACAGGATCGGAGGGTTCCACGGAACGAGTGAATCCGTAAGCCATGAGCCTCGCCAAGAAGGTCAATTCTTCTCGGCGATCATGCCCTTGCTCGTTAATTCTGGCCATGAGGGAGTCAAGACTCACTGGAGCAGCCGAGCTTGGCTGATTGGTGGCGCCCGAAGTGGTGTCGCCTGGCAAGCTCGGTGGACCAGGAAGGCGCACGCGAGAAGACCCCGCCGACTCCGCGTCAGACTCATGGGAAGTTGTCAGGTCGACCAGCCCAGCTTCATGCCGGTCGCTGACCCCACGAGTACCGACGAGTCGAGGAATCGACTCAGCTGGCACGCCTTCACCTCGACGAGGAGTTGGAGAAGAAGGATGGTTCCACGGGTTGTGCTAGAACAACATGCGAAGAGTAAGGAGCTGCCAAGTGAGTGACAGCGGAAGCAACGAACGCACCAAAGAAGGTGGTGGGGAGCCGCGAGACGTCATCAGCCGAGTACGGACCAACGGTGGCAGAACAAAATGAAGGATTAAGACACTCACCAGCTCGGCTCGTATCATAACCGGGGCAGTTGTGGTGTAGGGATTTCCAGATTCGACCATACGCCGACCTACTTTAGGTCAAGAATCGGCTCGGTCTGATAACCCAGAGCTTAGGAGCCAAGGATCACGGTAAGTACTCGGCGATCTGTCCGGATATGCTATCCGGATAGCCGCTGAGCTCAACGGCCGCCTGAAGAGTCGGTAGAGATCCGAAACGACTACATTTCACTAGATATTTGTATGAGAAGCATAGGATTAAATAGGAGGAGCCGAAAAGGCTCCCAGAAGATAACAGAGCAGAATTTTCCTAGTCCAAGACACGTGTACACTTTTCCGGTAAGTCCCTGCATAGGGCTGGATTATGCCTGCCGTCAATACTCGAGAGGCATAGTTTGTAGGGTATTGACTGGTAGCGCCAAGAGATTAGGTCAGTCCGGGTAGGACAAAGTCTCGCTACGCGCGAAAGAAAGTCCCGCATACTCAGCGGGCCGGTACGTCGGATAGCCCGGGTGCCGTAACACTTCTAGCTGAGCAGCCTCTGCGCTCGGTGACCTGTAAAAGCGCTCGCGCGCCGTCGTCCATCCTTTGGTGGAGGGCACAGGGTTGTGAACGAGCTCAGCCGAACCAAACTCGGCGGAGCCTCGGAAGTGATCTGACTTGGTTAGTCGGAACCGAGTGGAAGCGAGCCACTCGTCTGTCCCGGAAGGGCCGGACCGCGAGGGAACCACCCTCTGCGCAGGCCATACAACCGCCGACCTAACTCGGCGATTCGTTGTGGTTTGTGTAAGGAATCCACATCTGACGATATTTGTGTGTTCTACTACACCACATTAGCCTGGCTCGACAAATCAAGTCCACGCTCTCGTAGCGGGAGAACAATTCCAGCCTGGCAGTGACCGCCTCTGGACCTTGCGATGCAAGATGAGCCACGCCCTCCGGGCCAAGCAAGGACATAAGCTTAGTAAGCGCGTCCTGCTGCGCCGGGGGCAAATTCGCGAGCACGGGGTGTTCCATCCTCGCAGAGGATATAGTCAACCGACTCAGGAGCGCGATTGACTACAAGTGCTACCAAGTGCAGCGGGGCTGCCGTAGCTTTAGCGTCAGAAGAAGACGTTCGACTCAAAGAGTCACTAATACCAAGCTCCTTATCCAAAGGACACTTACAGCCCAAGACCAGGGCTCAAAGTTAATACCTTAACTTTTATGCTTCAAAACCAGAAGTGTTTTATTTACTATTATTGCGGCCAAGCCGCCTAGGGGTAAATGTATCTCTTTAACTATCTAGCATAGTTAAACCTAATCAAATGCATAACGTGTGGCCTTCAGCCAACGTACTGAGGGACCTTGTTAGCTCTCCAACTTATGTACTGAGAGTTTGTTAACTCTCCGGATACTCCGTACCCCTGTGTGTTCCACATCATGTAACCCCGTTACACTCTCCCTCACTAAGATGAGAACATTCCGTTCTCGAACTTTCCTCAGCGAGGTCACGTTTTGTCAAGACGACGGAGGTCACTAGGCCTCACCTCTGCGTTCTGCAGCTCCACGAGCTCACAAACGCGTTCGCATCCTTGATGCCTGGCACTTCCACTCCGGCCCACGGCCCAACGTCTCCAGCGCGTCGCGTCTCCCCTGCCTCGTCGATCCCAGACCCCCAACTGCGCTCCGCAACTGCTCCAAGAGCATCTTCGTCTCTTTCTGTGGCAGAGTACCACCAAGCGTATCGCCGTCGACACGGTCAACGCTCCATGAGCCGTCAACAAGAAGAGAGCAAAGCTCAAAGCTCGTCGGAGTCGCGGGCGCCGCCAGAGGAAG
>NW_003303739.1:71271-72157 GCF_000142945.1 Phytophthora infestans T30-4 | reverse complement strand
TCATCTACATTCCCAGATTGTCCGTTGTTTCTTATAGTTATGGGTCCAGTTCGGTAAAAAAAAAACTTGCAAGCGAGATTGAGAACGTAAGACCCACAAACCGGATTTGGTTTGGTAATCAAGTCATTCGAGCTCCCTTTTGGACAATGGAGAAATATGTCGCCTTCACGCAGCTACTGCAATTCTGCATCACGAGTTTCGTCGACTTGGAATACTTACTCGCGCCGGTGGCAAGGGCTCTCCGACTATACGAATGGACCCATCGATGCTTTACGCAAGGCTTCCCCGTAATTACTGTGGATTCTTGCATCCCCATCATTCGTGAATACGTCGAAGTAGATTTTTAGCACAGCACGTTGGTGAGAAAGCAAAGGAGTGCTACTTTGTAGCTCTACAAACACGAAATAGAATTCTGATGTGAATGCATGCACTGCAAATTCAAAAACCCACCAGCTGATTGAAGGGATATAGTGCGGGCGTGGCTGTTTATTCGAATAGTATTTTGGCAGTGCAACAGTATTATCAACAATCTACGAGCAGCACATTCCCATCGAAGCCCGTTTCAGCAAACGATAAGCATGTTGAGCGCATCGTTTTCACCAGTGATGATTGACATCTTAAGTGTCCAATCATGGAGGTTAACGTTGGCCGAAACCCTTCGGCGAGCGAGCGCTTGTGCACGCGCTGCACTACCAGATCCAGTTGATGTAGTCAGCACCACGCACGAATAAGTAGGGCGGCACGATCAACTCGTGTGACGCAGCCTTGTACACGTCCTGTCGTCAGCGATTCCCCGTCTGTGTGAAACTTCGACGAAAATTTATTTCCACTGTGGCACTAGGGTATCAAGAAATGTGGTCATTGTTTTAAACATTAGTCCAACAAG
>NW_003303739.1:69002-71171 GCF_000142945.1 Phytophthora infestans T30-4 | reverse complement strand
AGAACTTCAGATGGGGTAGTTGATGGACGTCCTTCTAATGTATCGTGATACTGAACTGGGTTGTACTTGGCATTTCTTCTGACGGTGCAATCTGTACAAAGACGGAGATTCAGATTTCCCAAACTATGTACAATTGATGCCACCATTATTTTCGACTTCTCCGCCTTTTTAAAGTACGCCTTCAGTCGCTTCGTAGCTTTAGGCTCGTCATTAAACGGAGCCATTGATGCAACATATGCAATTCGAGACAAGTCCAGGCATGTGACTAGTTCCGTAGGATTTGCTCCTTTGTTGTCATTTACGAGTTGCAGCGTGTAGTGGTCGGTTGCTAAGGAATTGTTCGTTGCTGCGTACCCGGTTGGAGTATGAAAAGGTTGCCAACAAGAAAAATGGCCTCCAAGAATCCAAAATGAAATGATATGATTGACCACCCTGCGAAACTTTGGGCAATCTCACCGCCACCCCTCCAAGAACAAGCTACAATTCCACGTTTTCTTATAACGTGCTCATCAGTAACAGCGAAATGCAAATCGTAAAGATTCCGAAAAATCAACTGTTTGGATGCGATATCCAACTTTTCGTCATAAAGGTGCTTTGCCACATTTTGTGTGACATGGAACCAACACATTAATATTTTGCTATGTGGAAGCTCCGATACACATGCGCTCTATTGGGCTTTGTCCGCGTCCATCATGACATAGTCAGGACTACATTGCACTCCAAACGCTAGGTAGACAACACGTTTTAGGAACGTAATAAACCAAGATGTATCCACTTCGCGACGATGTAATGTGCAGAAGTAAACTACGGGTAGAAAAGCTCCACTACGATCTGATATCACAGCCACAAGGACGGATACTTCTGCTACACGATGCTGTGAGTACTGTCCAAGTGCATCATAATAGATAAGAGTGCATTTTGCTGTACAGCTACAAAGCGCGCTATAAGCTACATGCATGCTAATTTAAAACGAAAGGGCCTTGCCTCAGAACCAGAGCCAAGCGCAGGTTCAACTATCCCATTCACGTCTTTTACATCGCAGAAACCAGGCAGGTCCCCGCGGCCCCTGTCCTCACGATTTTCCCGATCATACATGCATTGTCAGCAAATCTCTATTACAAGGAGCCATACTGGCGGGCTTGTTGTTTTCTTCTCTAGCCTTTCACAAAGTTATGCACGTGCTTTAACTCCGGTGTCGGGCTAAGCATCCGATTCTGCTGAACTTCTCGGCACAGAAATGCGAACAAAAGCTGCGGCACCATTGATGGTGAGTCATTCAGCTTAGCCAGAATATAAGTTTCCATGTCGTCCGTAAGCTTAGGATTTACAGGAGAGTCGAGAGCATCATCAGTCATACATGTAATTCTTGCTCCAGTATAGATTTAAGGTCAGCTTCTTCACATGCTAGAATCTTGTATCGCCATTTGCAGGACTCACCAGATGCAGCACATCGCTGGAAGGCGGACTTCGTGACGATGCAGCACATCTCGTGATAATTGGCAGCTAGGAAGTCCTCTTGATCCACGTGATTCATTGTGCACCGAAGTAGATCAATTTTAATACGACGTAAGCTGGTAGACGCTCAAGAAATTTATCATAGGATGCTTCGTCTCCTGTCCTCCATAATTCTTGCCACGACCTGCGTACACGGCACCGCACGTCATCCTGCTCCATGAACCGAGTTCGGTTGGCAAAGTGCTCACAATCATAGTTGTATTATATTAAGCTAAAAGAGCTCAGAAGTTTCAAATTCGCATGAGATAGTTGCCATTCTCCTACTTTTAGTGGGCGTGGCCCTGCAAAAAGTGGATTTCTTTTTATTTGAGTTAGTGAGACTTGTTTGATTTCAAGGTGCCAATTAAGATTTTATTTTGCTGTATTCCAATCATTTAGTGGTGCATCCCAGAACTTTAGTAGACAGGACGGCCCTCCTCACACACTTGAAAGCCAGAAGATTCGCTGGTGCAAAACCGACATCTCGTCTTGGCCAAACAGGAAATCGTAACTGCGGTAGTTTTGCCAATAGAATACGTCGGAACCTTCGTCGACATACGCATTCACTAGCACACGAAGTTTACCCTAAACGACGCGAAAACAGTTACATCGAGAGGCTGAAAAGGGTGGGCTGGGTTTGTGGGGAGGCAAACCATCATAAAAAGTTTAGATTGA
>NW_003303739.1:65700-67121 GCF_000142945.1 Phytophthora infestans T30-4 | reverse complement strand
AACCACTAGCTGTAACTAATATTAAAGGGCTGGAAGGATAGCTCCAAACGACAGCTTTAAAAATTCAGGTCTGGGCTGAATTTTTATTCGTCTTCCGTTGCGCCCTATAACACTGACAGCGGCCCTAAAACCAACGGATGAAGCAGCAGACGAAGAAGCAAAGGGAAACCTGGATACCTTGCAGTGTGCAGTGATGCTTCCTTAAAAGCGACAGATGTGTCAATATAGGGTCCTTGAATGCTATTTGCTCTTGACTTGCCGCCTCCAGCTTTTTTGGAAGCGCTTGAAGGATCCACAGGTCGTCGTCGTCGTCGCTGTCGCTGCTTACCATTTTTCCCTGATGATTGGTCTTTTTTTCTTTGCCTACCTGGGTATAATGGTTGGCGGTCGGAGACGTTTTCAAATCCAGCTCTCTTCTGATGAAACACGATCACTTCTTTTTCTCTTTATTTTACTTACAGTGGTCGACAGCATCGAGGACGCTTTTTTTACCCTTGCATAAAATTACATGCATCTCTTCACCGTCTTCACGCGATTCGAAGGGTGGATATCTCGCTGATTTCTGTCGAGCCGTTGTTTCAGAAACTTGCTTTTAACCCCTTAGTTCCCGTATGTTTAGCCGCTAAACATAAGAGGTGTATAGCTTCTTTCAGTTTTTTTCGGCATCTATGTTATGTTTAGCGGCTAAACATAAGAGAAAAACTGACTTGGGGTTTGTATTGAACAGATCTCAAGAGAGCGCAGGAAAGCTCAATACTGAAGTCAAGACAAAAGTGGGAGCCTAAAACGGCCGGATGCACAGGCTTAGGGTAGCTGGACCGGATTCCTGATTGAACGAGATAAAGAGAGGCGGTGTCACCCACCACCAACGGGTGGCCGACAGCCACAAAACTCTCTCATTCTTCAAAACGACCGCGGGGGCAGCAGACCAGAATGGTGGCGACGTCTGGCAAGATGCCACGACGGACGCTGACAGCGGAAGAGACCCGGTTGTGCAAGGCAGCCCTCAGTGACCGCCACAAGCGTCGCCTTCGTCGAGACGACATGAGGCAGTCAGCAGCAGAGCCAAAGCATGGCGCTGAGGGGCGTGCGTTGAAGAAGCAGTCTAGGAAGAGGGCGATGAAACTTACGACGACAGCCATGGAGATAGCAGAGTCTAGAGGTCCACATATTGAGCCGGCAGCACCCAAAGAGACAGAAGCAACAGCGAGTACGGACGAAGCTAAAGAGGTAATACCTGTTGCAGAAAATGAGGAAGATTCTGTGGAACCAGAGGTGGAGGAAGTTGTAGCAGACGTGGTGATGGCTGTGGCTTCAGCTGTGGCTTCAAGTGCGCTTCTAACGCCTGTATGAGATGCTCAAGGCGCTGTGGAGACCTTGCGCCCCCACTCGGACGAACAAGCAGGCGCCGGTTACGCAAA
>NW_003303739.1:59930-61937 GCF_000142945.1 Phytophthora infestans T30-4 | reverse complement strand
CTATATCCCAAAGCAGACCGAGCATTTTGCGCTTAGGTCACGACGTTGTACATTTCTTTTGGTTGATGGCTGTTGGTCCCAGCGAGGATGCCATTATCTATCGAAGCGAGATTTTTCAGTCGTGACAGCGATGAATGAGCTAACTCCCACACACGTGTGATGCAATGATCATACGTGTCCGACAAGATGACGAGTAAGTCGATTGCCACACTCGTAGAGGTGGCTGACGATCTGTAGGGATAGCTAGAGTCTACAATTCTATGAGTTCGAAACTGGCCGGCGTGCGCTATCACAGCCGTTTGGGTTATTACGCTCCGTCTTCGAGCTATTATCGACATCTTTAACATCAGAAAAAAGGAGTACAACTAGCACTCTTGAATTCGGTACTACTTAAAATTAATATCCTGAACCGAACGATACGATCATTTTAAAGATGCAACCCTCGGATTTTGGCCTCCTAGCCAGTCATCTCGAGCCACCCGGCGGTCGAACAACTCCAAGACAGTCATCTAGAGCCGCCCAACCGTCTCCATAACAAAAGCTACATTACGCCCACAAACCCTCCTGGGGGCCTAGCTGAATTCAGCAAAAGCGAGGCATCCTCCAGAAGGCTGAAGATTGCCCAGGCATGACACAAACCAAATTGGCTGTATGGGCAAAGATCACCTACCGGCTCAAGCGGCTGCCTGCGCAAACGACTGTTTCCGACATTCTCAGGATGGCCCCCCATATCATGAGCGACGGCTACGGAGACGGCAAGAGGCGTAAACCCCTCCAAGTTACGTCTTCCGAGCTGGTGAATCAGCTATGGAAGTGGATTGAGAAGATGGAGGAGCAAGGAATTTGCCTCTCGCGTCAGCTTATCAAGATTAAGGCTCGGTATATCCAACGGGGAGTCTGTGATGTGTGGGATCTCAACTTTTCAGATGATTGGTTAACAGCGTTTGGGCGTATACATTATTAAGGCTCTCGACTTCGACCTGGTGAATCTGGATCCGCCGACCCTGACGCTGTTGCAACTGGCCGTCTAAAGCTACAGGAGCTAACCGATCTGTACGTCCCCTAGAACATCTATAACATGGACAAGACGGGGCTCTGCTACGCTATGGCTCCCGCTCGCTCCATTTGCACCAAACGAGCACGTGGCGTAAAGAAAACAAAACAAGAATTAGCATCGATCTTGCGGCAAACGCTGATGACACGGACGCCCTTCCCGCGCTGTTTTTGGGTCGTGTGAAGCAGCCCTACTGCTCTAAGAAACACACTGCAAAGGAGGTGGGTTTTAGCTAGTGAGCCAACAAGAAGGCCTGGATGACGGGCCATATATTTCAACAATGGCTCGTCGATTTTGATCGAGACATGCGTGCACGTGGACGACACATTCTATTGCTCCTCGATAATGCATCTTCTCACAACACAGGGGATTCAGTTTGCACAAATGTCCGTGTGGAACTTTTGTCGCCAAACACTACGGCGTTCCTGCAGCCGATGCATGCTGGAATCATCGCTGCGCTTACGCAAGCGTACAGGAGGAAGCCGTTCCGAGGGGGCATTGGCAAAAATGAACACGGTGAAAGCATCAACAAAAAAGCGTACGTAATCGCCCACCAATATGTTAAAAAGTGGAGCAAGGAAATATGGACTGAAATGAAAGGTAAGCCAACGATACAAAACTGTTATTGCCACACAGGGAGAGCTTTCAATGGAGTGAAGGGAGATAATAGTGAGGCTGACTTCTCCAGTTACGGAGGTAATGCCACAATAGAGGACATCATAGTCCGCGCTTCGCAGCTGAGCTTGTAGGTACATGTACACGTAGAAACTTGTTAAACAATATTTCAAATTGTAAGATAGGGTCGGACCACGGTACCGGAAGTGTGACGGGGTCACACAGCACCTTGCGCTAGAGGAAGTTATCTTCCGAGAGTATACAAACTCTCAGTGAACGGCAGTTCACAGGTCCCCTCTTTAATTAAAGAGAGCGAAGTGATCTAAATAAGGTAGATT
>NW_003303739.1:56624-59388 GCF_000142945.1 Phytophthora infestans T30-4 | reverse complement strand
ATTATCAAAGTGTCCAAGTAGACTCTTTTGTGCATGTTTTATTTTAATATTCAGTCTCGTGATGGCCCCCGTTCGGGTAACTCCGACTCGTGGAGATGGTACTCGCGCGCTGATGGCTTTATCCAAGTGGGCTTCACGTCATGCAGAGAAGCACTCGTTGAGCTGGAAGAAGGTGATCACTCCAGCTGCTCTGATTGAGAAGACTCATGCCCGACAACTCGCTGCGCGTGACAAAGTGTTCGAGCGCCATCTCCCGTTCTCGTGGCTGCGGTTCTTCATCGGAGCTGTGTCGCTAGCTCTCGTTTTCTCCGACGTCTTACGCTCCGGTGTGGGCGTGTCGAATCTTCAAGATGTGTACCCATCACTGCAGCCAGACGAAGTGGTAAGTTTTGATACATCGTGGGACTATTTAGTGTTTGCGTCTACCGTAGAAGAAGCCAGAAAAGGCAGCACAACAGCACGTGTATGGAGCTACAAGTACGACTCGACTTCGATCACGTGGCGAGCATTTGCACGTTTCTTGTCAGCTCCAGACTTTCCGGATTGTTTCTTGTACACTAGTCAATGCCCCACACAGAGTTTTAGCGGCGAGGTGGCATTCCGGATGATTGACTCTCACGTCATATCAAGGCTAAACAGAGATTTCGGACTCCAATCCGGACCGGTGGGACTGACGTTACGCTCAGAAAACGAGTATGTCGATCGACTTCACCAGTTTATATTGCCGACATGGTTTATCAACATTAACTGGCGCACCAACCAGGCATTGTATTATTCTCCAGAGCTACTTGCAACGACAAATGCTCGTACTATTTGTTTCCCGATTATTGGGAACAGGATCCGAATGCCGCGTTTTTGTCATGAGCTCTGGACAAATTTTGATGGATCTTGTGCTCCTGATGACGCCAAAGGCAGAAGTGTTGGGTTGCTGCACGTACACACCATGACACGTGTTCGTGACGTCCAGCGTCGCTTTCCGAACGCAACATTGGATTTAACACTTTTAGAAAGTCAAGAAGACATGCAAATATGTCGAGGAGGACTCACGTCCCTCGGGTTTAAACGCTCGGATGTGAGTGCCATCGTACGTGCTCGAAACTGTGTTGGCAACCCGCTCTTGCGAAACAGTTTTCGTCGAAGATTATCGATACGAAACCGGATTATTATCTTCGGACGTTGTGCAGTGGTATAAAGTAGTGGCAGCTCTGAGAAGCATCGGGCAAGGCTACTTCTTGTTACGTGGTCTCGGATTGATGCTAAGCTGCTACTTTGTTCACGGTGTTACCAAATCTCAGAAGAAAATACCCACCTGGACTCGAATGCGCAAAGCTCGCCATCTATTTATGAAGGTCCCAACGCAATGCGTAGTGTTCGGTAGTCCGTTCCCCGTGTCGTGCTATGTTTTGGCTCATTTACTGGACGCTCCTTTTACGTACGACGTGCTAGAAAGCAATTTTTTCTCTCAAGGTGGCGTGTTGGACATCCATCTCGAAGCGTTCATCTCCTATGCTGTTGTTCAGATGCGTAACGTGTGGATATACGCGTTGCTTTGGCACATGGTGGTGACTGTAACAACCTCACGTTGGCTAGCACGCAGTAACCAATCGAACAGCGGTATTATTGGCGTCCCGGAATTTTTACTAAGCGCATTTTCAAGTATCACGTTGATCGCGCAGTATCGCTCGACATCGTTTAGATCGTCTAAAATTCTTAGAATGATGGTACTTCCTTCTAATTTAAGTCGAGCGTGGGTGACTACGAAATACCAGTACAGCTTCGCGCATCGAGGAAGTGGCAGTGTGTTACTCGGCGGTGTGATTATAGATTTGAAATTTCTAATTTGCTTCGTGCTCGTCGTTGCTGGAACGTGGGTAGTTCGCGTCTTATGGGCTGAAGTGTCTGACAGCTCAAGACGTTGAACAGAGAGATCGATTCTCGCAGTGGTTTTTCTAGCTACGTCGATCATAACTCACGCCGACGCACCCAGTCGGGTACACGATCCGCTTCGGTCGAGCGTACACGACGTTTTGTCGGGCGTCATGTGTACGCAAGCCAAAACCATGCTCCAAGTCGAACACTCGATGTTTAACCACTCCGTCGGCCTCGCTCGGCTCCTGCACGACACCTGACGGTGGTAATATTGCGCTCACGAACGGCGTCACCTCGCTCGGAGCGCCTCCACCAACGTTGACGAACGCTTCAGGCAGGAACCGTCCTTCAGCTTCCAGATCAGGGTCCTCTTCAGGATCTTTCGCTATGCCCACGTTACCATTTACTGCTGTATCAGAGCCACTACCGGCGCCATACAGCCGTCTCCATTGAAGCAAGCACCGGTCAGAGCGACCGATACTAACGCAGAGCGATCCGCCAGCTCCTGAGAAGCCTAATTGAGCCACAGCACCACTGTGTCCACGGTACGTCTTGGCTCCCGCTCCTTGTACAAAGCTCGGATACTTGAGAAGACTGATGGCTCCATGAGAGTTCCCAGCAGCGAGAATGGCACTGCTGCCTTTGTATGGGGCACCGGGTAGCGAGCATGCGCAACACGTGATCTCTCTCATTGGTCGTTCACTGCACCCAATACGAGGGCTCTCATTCTAACTCGACGATCAAACGTCTGTGCTGACCACCATCCCAGCCGTTCTCCCGGAAGCAGCTTCATTATCCTAGTACGATGCACAGCTTGGTCTGACTGCCGAGTTACACTTGCAATCGCTCGGTTGTTATCATCTAACTCACCGAGCTCACGTTCAATTCTGTCGGA
>NW_003303739.1:53480-55423 GCF_000142945.1 Phytophthora infestans T30-4 | reverse complement strand
CTAGGGGCATCTAGGAACGAGCCCTTGTTCAGAAAGAACAGATGTTGTCGACAACGTGGAGGCTGCTCGGTGTGTGCTTCTCGCGCCACACCGCATTCCCCTTAAGGACTTCACGACTTGTCGTAAGAAGCCCGAGACCCGGGGTGGTCTCTATCCTGTTTGGGGATACCCCTGGGTTATGCCTGAGAACTGTCCCACATGGAGTTCTTGTGAGGACATGTTCTGGGCGTGGGTGGAGACTCTCAAGTACTCGCCCACGGAGTTATGGGAACTCCATGAAGATCAGCAGCTGTCCCACATCCTGGACCAGCGTGATCTTCGTGTGAGGTTTGCCCACTTGATCAGCAAGCGTATGCTGCCAAGGGACATCCTGAAGCGCGCGGCTTCTAGCGCTCACGATGAGCGCGGGTACGGTATGTATTCATCATCCGTACCCCGTTCGGGCAAGAAGCCCCGGACTACTTATGAAGCTGCCGCCGCTTCTGTTCCCAGATTGAGACAGCCTTCGGGCAGTCAATCAGGAGCCGTTCAATCGGCTCCCACGAGTTCTCGGAGTGGGCATAACCCCTCCACTTCACGAGGAGCTGTCGCTTCCCGCGACACCGTTGCTCCTGGAGGATCCGCTCCACGTGGAAGTGGACTTCTCCATTCCGGTCAAGCAGGGGCGGAGGTGCCCTCGTACGAGTACGAGTACTCGGCGCCTCCCGAGAGCCACTCTCGTTCGAGTGCTCCGACTGCGGGTCCGACACGGGACCCTGAGGTTGACCGCCTCCGTCAACGTCTCCTCGTGCTTGAGATTGCACTTGGCCTTGGGACTGGCGGTAATGCTGCCGCCCAGGCCGGGAATCAGGGCGAGCTCGCTCGTCTTGCGGGTCGCCTGGACCTGGTGGAGCGAGAGGTCGCGAGCCTGCACCTGCGGGTGGACCGCCGGGCCTCTTCGTCCGATCTGGACGAGGCCTTTCGCATGATCCGACGGATCGAGGCTTTGTTGCCACGTCCGGAGCCGCCTGCGGCACACTCCCAGACGTACGCGTATGGTGCGTACCCGGCGTACTCAGCGTACTCGGCGTATGGCGCCGGGGTCCGTTCGTATGGAGCCCCTCCGGCGTACGGTCTTGACCGCAGCCTTGCCGTCCCGACCGAGGCTTGGGTGCCTGCTCCGACGCCCTCGTCGACGACTGTGACCGGCCCTCGCTTCGAGGAGCTGGGTCAAGGGGGGTCTGCGAGTCAGCAACCCCCTGCGGGTCAAAGTACCGCTTAAGACGTCCGACATAGAACGTCGGGTGCGTCGTCATTGACTTTGGAAGGTCGATGGTGTACGACGCACCATGTCTGGCCAGGACTGCAAAAGGTCCGATGAAGCGGTGCTTCAGCTTGTTGCTGCCGACAGAGCTAACAGTGTCTAGAGGTAGGTTCCTCGTGTCTAGTAACACTAAGTCACCAATCTCAAATATACTTCAGTTTCCTCTTCCTTGTTTGTCCGAGTACTCCTTTTGTTTATCTTGGGCCGCTGCCATGGCATCGCGGACCCTGCTGACAATGTTCAGCTTGGTATCCATAAAGGATTCCACCTGTTTCCGCAGCGAAACTGGCCTCACATCCGAGACCTGGGAGGAAAGGGCTTTCCGAGCCTCTCCCCCACTTAGAATAGAGGAGTCAGTGTTTCCTCGAAGAGTGAGAGGCACTCTGGGGTGGCGGAAGCCGTTCAAGTAGAACGGCGTGAACCCCGTGGACGCGTGCACCGCGTTGTTGAGCGCAAACTCAACAACTGGAAGCTGCGTCGACCACGTACGTGGCGCTGCCGCGCACACACTGCGCAGAGTGTCCTCGAGCACTCGATTGACGCGCTCTGTTTGGCCGTCTGTCTGCGGATGATCCGCAGTGGACATCTGCAGACGAGTTCCCAGTAAAGGGAACAGCGTTTTCCAAAACGCAGCAGTGAC
>NW_003303739.1:47603-52776 GCF_000142945.1 Phytophthora infestans T30-4 | reverse complement strand
TTGGTGGACCGGTAAATTGAACTTTAATGTATGTACCTCCTATGTTCCTGTATTTCAAATCACTGCCTCCTCTATTGTCATTTCGTAATCAGTGCGCCCTTTGAGAAAGGAATTTCGGAATGTTGCGTTGGGTCGTACGAATTTTTTCATAAAATCTGCATTTTCTTGCAGCGATTACACGAGCCCATCGGATTAGCGAACATCTGTAGGATCTGTATAACTGTCTCAGAAGACGCACGTTGGACAATGTCCAAAAAGGTGAACACGGAACTTCACAAGGGCATATTTTATTGCCAGGAGCTCCTTGTCATGGACAGGGTAGTTCCGCTCGGCGGCTTTGAGCTGCCTGGACTGGAATGAGATGACTCGTTCCTGTCCAGCCGTGTCGTCCTGCAGCAATGCACACCCGATGGCGTAATCGGAGGCATCGCAGACGACGCTAAACGGCTTCGTCTCGTCCGGCAGAGCCAGGACAGGGGCCTCTTGGAGACTGGCCCTTGATGCTGTCAAAAGCATCCTGGTGCTCTTGCTCCCAGCGCCAGTCGACGTCCTTCTGAAGGAGGCTCGACAAGGGCTTAGCGAAGCCCGCGTACCCAGCGCTGTACTTGTGAAGGTAGTTGGCCAAACCCAACCACTTTCGAAGATCCTTCTGGGATCGGGGCGTCGGCCATGCTGCTATGGCCTTGACCTTGTCTGGGTCAGCCCGAACGCCCACGTTGCTTACGAAGCAACCGAGAACTTTGATCTCTGGTGACGCGAAAACGCACTTGTCGATGTTGGCGTAGAGCTTGTTCGCTCGCATCACGTCCAACACTCGACGGAGGTGTCCTAGATGCACCTCCATGGCCGTCTTGCCTCCCTCGGCACGGCTATGGACGAAAATGTCGTCGAAGTACGTCTGTACGAAGGTACGCAAAGGGCGGAACAATTGCGTCACCAGGCGATTGAACGTCGCCGGGGCGTTAGACAAGCCCTGCGGCATGACGAGCCACTCCCAAAGCATGCCGCTTGGAGTGCTTACCGCGGTGAGCGGGATGTCACTCTCTCGCATCAGGATTTGGTAGTATCCGTCTACCAAATCCAGCGCACTGTACAGTACGCTCCCGGCCATGTTGTTCAACAACACATCCTTTCGTGGGATCGGTGTTTGGGCCGGCACCGTTGCGTTGTTCAGCTTGTTATAAGCGTGAACCAGACGCCACTTTCCGTTCGGCTTACGAACGCAGAAAGTCGGCGTCGAGTGCGGGGATTTCGACTCCCGCACCATGCCTGCCTTCGCTTTCGCGGCGAAGAAGGCATCAATGACCTCGCACTGTTCGCGCGGGAGAGGCCATTGCCTCGTGACACAATACTTTGTGCCGGGCACGAGATCAATCTCGTGCCGTACGCCTCGATCCGGTGGGAGTTGGGTCGGTGGGTGTTTATTCACCACGTCCGCATACTCCGTCACCAAAGGATACACCGGATCCTTGGGGTTCTTGAGAATCTCAGAACCCAAGCGCGCCTGACGCTGCTTGTTCATGTCTTCCAGGACGTTCTCGTCCAAGACAGAGGAGGAGTTCAGCTCCTCCTGAGTGGTCTCAGGTCTCATGAGTACCATCTCAGCGATCTCTCCAGCCTTGAGGTTGGCCAGGAAAGACTCAGCCGTCATTTCCTCGAGGTTCAGTATCTCTGCAACCTCTGGCAACGGTTCCAAGTGGACACCAGATGCCTTGACGGGTAAACCCGTCTCGCTATCGAAGATGTGATAACACTCTTCCACCGGCCTTGTCGGAGGAGCCCGGGCCCTGGACTCCGAGTCGCTTGAAGCGACGTCGATCGGAACGAAGTTCGGATCCGACTTGAGGCGGCGGCGGCGTCTTTGCCGACGGCTTCTGTGACGGGGAGCTTTGCTGCCCACGTCTAGGGATGTCGTCGCTACAACATCCGAGGCACTCGTGGCCTCGTGTGGTACTGTTGTACCCACACAGGAAGCGTGTTCAACGCCTTCCTCTTCAGTTAAGGTCTGGGCGACCGCGTGTGGCACTGTGTTACCCACACAGGAAGCGTGTTCAACGCCTTCCTCTTCAGTTAAGGTCTGGGCGACCGCGTGTGGCACTGTGTTACTCACACAGGAAGCGTATCCGACGTCTTCCTCTTCAGTTATGGTCTGGGCGACCGTGAGTGGAACTCTGTTACCCACTCTGAACACGCTGTTCTCAGTGTTCATGACAGCTGCAGCTGTCTGCGGAACTAAGTTACCCGCCTGTGGACCTAAGTTACCCACTTGGCCGGCGCCTCTTCTGGGCGCGGCCACCATCAAACATCCTGGGAGTCGTCATATACGTCGACGACTCCCAAGCATCTGCCGGATGCTTTGTTACCCTGGCAGCCCTCGCGGGCGCCCCGGGTCCTGACAGAGGTGGGAACATGACTCACCAATGCTCTGTCGGACTGCGCAGGGCGGCTGGCACCGATTGCCTTGCCTCGCCAGTCGATCCAGGGCTCGTGCTTCTCAAGCCAGGGCATGCCCAGGATCATATCATATGGATCCATATCGAGAACAGTGAACTGTTCGAGGCTGTCAAAGTCTTCAAACTTGACAGCCAGATCCACTTGGACGTTGGGGACAGTGACGACCTTCCCGTCGGCCAGTCGCACTGACACCGTCCCATTGCCCTTGCTTTCTCGCAAAGCTTCGGACAACTTGTTGCTGTTACGAGCAACCGTCTGGCGGCGTGCGAAATTCTTCGACGCCCCAGAGTCAATCAAGATTCTAAAGGGGTGATCGTACCCCCGTACACATCCGTGTACTACGAGCAACCCGCCGCTGCTCTTCGCCGATTCGAGAGTGCGAAGACTCTCAGGGGCTAAGTCCCCGTGGTACGCGCCACCCGCACACCCATCACGAAGACTTAGTTCTTCCCCAGTAGGGCGCCCCGCCCCTACTGGTTCCCTGCGTTCCCCTGTCCCCGGGATCCTGGCTTCTGCCAGCGACCCTTGAGGACGGGCTTGGGGAAGGACCGTCTGCGGAGTCTTTCCGCGGGACAGTCGCGCTTGAAGTGGCCCATCTTCCCACAGCCGAAGCAGCGGATGTCACGCTGTTCGGCGGACCCGAGTTCCATGGGAACTGGTCCGTTGGGGCTTGTTCGACCGGGAGCCGACAAGGAACTCCCAGGCCACGCTGAGGCCGGCGTACGCGCCTGGCGATGGCTGTATTCTTCTTGAAGAGCCACTTGAATCGCCTCTTCAAGGGTGCTTGCCTGCACCCGGAACAGCTGAGTGCGTGCGGGGCCCACTCGAAGGCCGTCCATGAACACAGTCATCTTGATGTGTTCATTGAGTGGGTTTCCCACTAGGGACGCCGTGAGCTCCCGTATCTCTTGCACATACTCGTGCAGTTCGCGTCTTCCTTGTTTACACGCGAGGAAGCGCGAACGCTGGCGGTACTCGTAGTTCGCCGGGAGGAACGCGGCTCGGAGCTGTTCGCACAGCTGAGCCCAGGATGTGAAACATCCAGGGGATGTCGCTTCCCGAGTGTACACCCAACTCTTAGCACGACCGCTAAGGTTGGAGAGTGCAAAAGCAACACGCAGTTGCTCGGTCGAGATCAGAGCCGCGTCCATCGCGAGCTCTACTTCTCGGACCCAGAAGTGAAGGTTCTCGCCTTCCTTCCCTTCATACGGCTTTACCTTCAGCCGTATTGGCTTCGGGTGAGGCGGGTTTGCTTCCGCCGCCGGAGCCTGCAGGTTCTCCCGCACATGCGCGATGAGGCCCTGCTCGTACGTGTCGAATGCATTGACGCGCTCGAGCTGCTCAGCCGGTGTTGATACCACCAGGCTCTGCAGGGCCTCCATCCCGAAGATGCCTGCCATCTTCCGAACCGACTCGAACTGAGAGTCGTTCATATGGGAGAAGTCGTTCCTATCCATGGCAACGAGCTTCGGAGGTTCAGGTAGTCTACCCGCGATGGCGTGGATTGACTACAAGTGCTACCAAGTGTGACGGGGTCACACAGCACCTTGCGCTAGAGGAAGTTATCTTCCGAGAGTATACAAACTCTCAGTGAACGGCAGTTCACAGGTCCCCTCTTTAATTAAAGAGAGCGAAGTGACCTAAATAAGGTAGATTGTAAACTGAGTATATTTATAGGTAGGTTAAGTTTGAGGTTAATACAAACTATCAGTTACCTATAGAAATGCAATGTCATTTAACCAATGGTTGGTTTTGAATGACCTTGGTACCTTGTACCAAATATCCCGGAGTATGACATGTCATACTCCTGAAGTGTGAAGTGTCACACTTCATGTAACCAGGGTACACTTAGTGCTACGTACCCCGTTACATATTTACTTCAGGTTCTTTAGTTGATTTTTAAAAATTCAAAAGTAACACATTTTTTAAAACTTACACAATGGCTTAAGAAACATATCATTTTTGTCAGGTATTTTCAGGCCAAGGCGTTGTTAAACCAATAGAAATGTTTATTGAAGTTGAAGAGAAAGGGCACGATGCTCTAAAAGCGAGCTATAATAGGCACTCGTTATTTTGCCCGAATAGGCAACACGTGACAGGACATCCGTGCCAGAATTGACCCGACAGGCATGCCCGAATATGCCCGACTTAGCTAGAGCCGGAGGGTCATCTAATGAAGTGTCCTCGAAAATATACGTATAGCCGGAAGCTCATTTGAGAGAGCAGAGCAGCATGTAGAGAGAAGAACACACGTGTGTGGCATTCTGACATTTTGCTATTGCATGCATAGCATCCAGGTATCCATCAAATGAAATTGTGGCGAACATCCAGCACCAGTCTGCATTAGAAAAATGAACTAACTTGTTATCGCTAAATGCACATGCACAGATATCTATAGCGCATGCATATACTGAATCTCCTTTTTACTCAGCAAACTATGACATTCGGCGCCACAAAATATCTCGAAGGCTACTAGCATGTAAATCCCACAGTTGTAGTTATCGACTTGCACTGATCACTTTGGTAGACACGGGTTCGATATTTTCTTGGGACGAAATCAGGTAGCATCGCCACCAACTTCTCGGCAAGTGGTCGAATATTGGCCCCGTAGGTGGAATTCATCGGGTCGTAGATAAAGACTTCTGTTCGTGAAAGATCCATCATGATTGAGCACCAGTGATTCTTTCCACATATCACTGGGATCAAAATCTCTCCGTGG
>NW_003303739.1:36857-47503 GCF_000142945.1 Phytophthora infestans T30-4 | reverse complement strand
TTTCGTGTATACTTCGTCCCTAGGGACTAACTCAATAAATAAAGTCCTCAATTTGCACAGTATCACGCAAGTGCCTTCCTGCCCTCAAGAACCGGAACTACATTGGCCGTACGAGCTCCGAGAAGGTTGGGAATTGCGAAACTAGTGTTGGTAGTAATAACTGGATAATACATTGGCCAGATCCTACAACCTAGTGAGCTTTTCCTTTACTCGTGCAGATCCGACAGGTTAACCGAATTTACTACTTGGTCGGTTACACCCTAGAGGTTCTCAACTCTCAAGATCCCGTCACAGGAGGCGGCAAGTACGACTTAAAGGACAACACAAAGGCAAGGGAACACACCCGCAAGGCAACCCTACGGCCAGATCCACGATCTAGGCCCCGGATCCATAAGCTCGAATATTCGCTTAGGATACGGAACCATCCACGGACGCAGAGTGAAGATTTTCCACTGCTGCTCCACCCCATCCCCACGTCTCGCCAAGACACTCAAGCTTCACCACTTGAACTCTTCGGAAGTTACCGAGAGAGCAGATCCCGCCCTACCGACGGGTACACAAGGTGAGGAAAGTTCAGCAGAACACGGATCATCGGGGGACCCCCTCCGTTAGTCGGTGTCTGGGCGCAGTTGGTAAGTTGGATCTGGCAATCTCGCAGATTTTGCTGATCCCGCTACACCACAATGGTGCGCGTGCCCGGATCTTTTGGTGACTCGGGATTTCACCGTGAGTCCCAAGAAGATGCTCAAGTGAAGATTGAGCCAGGGGAAGAGGCGTCGTCGGAGGTCGGATCGACGAAGACGCTGCTGAATGAAACAAGATCCGCGGATCGATGGAGTTTTGGGAGGAACTCTGTCGACGGAAGAGAGGTGGATCCGGATCCGGATCTAGAAGAGAAACCTCTCTATCCTCCCCAGGTCCCCTCGGGGACCCCTGCGGATCTTGACGCAAGTCAAGATCCGCTAACAAAACAAGGGAAAGTGAAGGCGAAACGGTATGCATTTGCAGATTCACCGGTTAAGCCAACACCGTACCTAAACCCAAGCCCGCTAGTCGAAGAAACAAGAAAGAAGACGAAAACGAGTAAGACTACGCGGAAGAAGATGCAAGCTCCAGAGTCGGAAGAAGACCAAGCTGGATCCAGGTCAAGCTGGTCCGACAAGGATCTCGAGTTTGTGTATCGCCACCAAGCTCTACGCGATTTCCTGCATCAAGATCCTGTCATGCAGATCCTGAATCCACGACAGATCGAAGATCCAAGGGAACCGGTGGGAGCACCAACGAAAACGGCGAACAAGTTGGTGGCAGTCAAAAATCTATTACGTCTGCTTACGGAGTCAGGCATCGTAGCTGGTGTGTTCGACGCAGAGGATATCTTCGAGCTAGACCTGGATCTCATAGTATCCGCGACGCGGAACCTCTTTGCCAGAGTTAAGTCCATCACCGGAGAAAGGTCGCGTACTATGGATCCAGTGTCGTCGCCGAGGATCAGCCAAGCTGCGTCCTCAAACTACGAATCCGCCGCTGAGGATGAGTCAGACACGTCGTCCGAACCACGACGCATGACTTTAGGACCCTCCGGGGCATCCATGCTGGAAGCGCGGGCGAGGATCCGAGGACAGGAAGCCCTTGTGAACGTGAAAGCTCGGGATCCAGTACGCCCTACGCGTGATCTGACACAATCCAGCCAGGATCGAGCCAGATCCGGCAAGAAGCCAGTGGGATTATCGTCAGATCAGGCTCGAGGTAATCGCCTCACGGATCCAGTCCCGCCAGTGGACCAGACGGCCACAGGCTCTTCCGACACTTCCTCGGGCACCCTGCAGCGGCACTTTGAAGCTGCGATGAATCGCTTCCTGGCCGAACAGGGTATGAGAGCGCCCGTGCCACAAGTGCAAGTGCTCCACGAACATGGAGCACGGGACGTGGAGATGGAGTCAGTAGAGGGGGACAACTCCCATGATGAGTTCGACCCAGACGATCTGGATGGCCCATCCACTTCGGCAGCCGTGGTAGCAACGGCCACAGCCGGGGCAGGTGGATCGTCCATGATCCAGAGGGTACGGATCTCAGCCATATCGGACTTGAAGGAGTTCACGGGCAAGGATCAAGATGAGGACCGAGCGAGAACATGGATCAGCAAAGTCAAGTCGGCCCTCATGAGAGATCAAGCGTCGGATGCTGAGAAGTGTCTGACCTTTGCGGATCTGCTAGCGGGGCCAGCCAGGAACTGGTATCGGCAGCTGGGCAGATCAACCAGGAACAAGTGGCCAGATTTGCTGCGCAGTTTCCAGACCCAGTACTGTGGATTAGGAGTGTCGGTGGCCCGACAATACTACCATGCTCGCCGCAGATCGGATGAATCCCCGTTGGAATACCTACATCGACTAAATGTGGCCGGTCTACGGGCCAAGTTGAAGATCAAGGATGGGGGATCCAAGGTACTGCGGGAACACGTGGATCATTTCATCGAGACGTTGGGAGATGTGGATCTGGCCGACAGGCTGACCCTGCTACGACTTCCCGACGCAGACGAGCTTGAAGAAGTACTGCGGGCGGTGGATCGCGCGAAACACCGCCAGAAGAAGGCGGCGGTCGGGTCCGGCAAGTATCGCCAAAAGGCTCCGACGCCTACGGCCCCAGCTCGACGTGTCCACCAAGTCACGGCGCCCGACTCAGGAACTGAGTCAGGATCCGACGGCTCGGACTCCGACCCTGAAGATTACCGTCGAGTCTGTCTCACTGCGTCCAACGATCGAACGGCGAAGACAGGAGACAACTCTCGACCGGGGGATACCGTACCCGGGGACCGTGGGATGTACAGATCCCGAGATCTCATGGACGGGGCAGCACAAGTCAGGTGTTCGCAGTGCGGATCCCGGAAGCACACTGAATCTGGATGCTGGAAACATCTGGTCTGTGAGAAGTGTGGCAAGAAAGGTCATCCCGGGGATAATTGCTTCTACGTGTGTCGCGGGTGTGGCGAGATTCACGACGTCGGCAAGTGCCCGATGGAAGAATTCTACAACCAGATCCGCCAATGGTTTGATCCAGCCAAGCACCGAGGGATGTTGCCGGAAGTGGCAGAGAAGATGTTAAACTAGGACGCTCGCCGGGTTTGAATCCGGTACGAGCCGAGCGTTCTAGGTACTGCATTTATGCATTTGTGAACAAGACATCGCTAGATCCAGGTAGCAGGACCCTAGATCCAGTCGATAATACACGTGATCTACATGAAGTGTCAGTTGCCAGGATCTCTAGTTTGCGCCAAGTGGACGAGTTTTCCAGATCCAAAGTCTCCTCAACCCTGGATCTACAAAGAGGAGAGACACGTGGTTACTGGGAGAAACGCCAACATGGTCGATGGTTTGAGCCTACCAAGGGTGAGGTCACTGCAGATCCACCTAAGGTCTGTCTGGTCACTGGATCCTGTGGATCTGAGGATGTTGGATCCATGGATCTGCTAACAGGGGAGTCCCGTGGATACTGGAAGTACCATGCCCCAGGAAAGTGGTTCAGACAAGCCAAGGTAGGGGGCAAGATCAACAATGAAAAAGCAATCCTACTTCTAGATAGTGGTGCCGAGGTGTCTATACTGGATACCGCCTTTGCTCGTAAGGTTGGGTGCCAAGTGGATGGGAGTCGGATCCAAGATTGTGTTGGGATTGGAGAAGGCGTATACCGTACAAACGGGAGAACGCGAATTAAGATCACGCTGGCAGGTTGTTTGGTGTATTGGTTTGACATTTGGGTCGGGGATCTCGCTGGTCAAGACGCCATCCTTGGGATGGATTTCATGGTGCCAGCCGGAGTGAGGTTGGATCTGGCGGATGGGACACTTTGTTTCCCTGACGAGATGCGGATCCAGCTCAGCGGACGGCGGCCGTTGTATGGAGCGAAGATGAGGATCATAAGGGCGGATAAGACCACCTGGATCGAGCCCGGGGAAACTTGGGAGCTGTCAGACCGGTTAAAGTGGGTGGAACATGAGAAACTGTGGGTCACTCGGGGCGAGAAATGGGTACCTACCGTAATCCAAGGACCAGGTCGATCGCAATACCTCCAGGTCACGAACGTCAGCGACAAGAGACTATTACTGGACCATTATGAGGAGATCGGACGATGGTTGGCGAAGGACGGTATCCCTAGGCGACCTGGATATGTGTCAGTGGGATCCCGCCGCTACAAAGAATGGCAGAATCTGGTGTACGAGGCGACTACCGAGATCGAATCTCTCGGAGAGGTGGAGCTCCCGGCGGAGCCAACTGGCCCCTTGGTGGATCGGCCTTCATATCCAACTCCGCGAAAGATCCTGCAGAGAGATCGACGGGTTGAGATCCAAGCAATGGAGGTTGGATCCATGACGGGGGACGATCCCCAGAGTCGGCCCTTAGATAACGCAGGGTCGGTGGATGAAGGATTGCAGAGGGCTAAAGCCGAACAGCCGGATCCCGCCGATCCACAAGTGGATCTAAGCTTTCCACTGGATAAAGTGCCTGGATCCCTATCGAGAGTGGCAACGCTAGTCAAACCCGAACCGTCGGGTTTAGACTCGTTAGAGGACCGGCTGGATCCGACCGGTGACTTCCCCAGTACCAGGATACCCGACCCCACGAAGACAGAAGGGATGACGGTCGAAGGAGAGTCGCGGTGCCTGGATCCAAGGGTGGATCAGACAAAGACCGAAGATGAACAAGTCTGCTACCGTGAAGGCGGGGATCTACACGCCGAGGATCTTGGAGAAGGTATGGCGGTAATCCCGGAGGTACCACTGACCACAGAGGAGGTCACGATTGATGATATCCAAGTGGATCCAGGGGCGAACGAACCCACTGAAGTGGATCGTCTGCGTCAGAAGATCTGGGAAAGCCGACATCTGCTGATCGGTAAGGGTAATGCGTTACCGCCCGCCGCCCGCGGAGTCAAATGTGACATCGATGTCGGCGACGCGAAACCGATCGCTCAAAGGGTGCGGAAGGTGGCACCTCAGTTCCGAGAAAAACTGTCGGATCTGATTAAGGGCCTGCTGCAAGCCAGGATCATCAGCTTCTCAACGTCCCCGTGGGCGTCGCCGGTGGTAATCATCATCAAGAAGAACGGGGTGGATATACGTCTGTGCATTGATTACCGGCTGGTTAACAGCCTGACTCGATTGATGGTGTATCCGATGCCTCTGATCAATGAGCTGTTGGAAGATTTGGATAAAGTACTCTGGTACTGTTCTCTAGACATGGCCAGTGGTTTCTGGGTGGTTACTATGACGGATCGAGCTCGCGCAATATCCGCATTCATCACACCGTTTGGCCTGTTCGAGTGGACCCGGATGCCGTTTGGATTGAAGAACGCACCCCAGATCTACCAACGCCTCATCGATAACGCCCTCTATGGGTTCACCCGAATACCGGAGCCCGAAACGGGTGGATCCGGGGAAGGTGACGCAGAAGTGGATCCATTCGAAGCGGGGGAGCCAGGGGATCCTGGGACCCCGTCTGTGTTAGGACGCAGATCTTACATCGACGACATTCTGATCCCGGCGGAATCGTGGGATCAGTTGTGCGAAAGAGTGACATCCCTACTGGAGGCGTGTACTAAGTGGAATCTCTCTATCAGTGTGGTTAAGAGCTATTGGGGGATGCGCAAGGTGGATTACTTGGGCCATCGAGTTTCCAAGGAGGGATTGGAGGCGAATCCTAAGGACCTGTCTTCATTAGTCGATTTGTCCTTCCCACAGTCGTTACGAGCGATGCAATCCTTCTTGGGCAGTTTGAACTACTACAGTCGGCTCATCGAAGATTACGCCCTGTTTGCCGCGGTGTTGTATGAATTAAGAGAGGTAGATTTTGCTGCGATGACCGCTCCAGCTGTCCGGATGAAAATCCAACAAGCTCTGGCCCGGGAGATGTCGGATCCACGAAGAGATCCAAGTGGTATGACGTCAGAAGAGGACCTAAAACAGGAGCTGGATCCACCCCAGGACCAACGGAGAGAGGATCCAGTCTGGATAGAGACGACGGATCAGAACATGGAAAAGGCAGAATCTCGATGGATCCGAGCTCAACACGCATTCGTGGAACTGAGGAACAGGATCGCGACCACGCCTATCCTCCGTCATTTCGATCCGGAACGTCAACCTACGGTGATAGTTTATGCCAGTGACTGGGCGGTCTCAGCGGCTCTGGTACAAGAACATGAGGGGATCTGTCATCCAGTCACCTTCGTCAGCCGGACATTGAAGCCGAATGAACTGAACTACGGAGCGGTGGAGAAAGAGATACTCGCGCTCCTGCGCGTGTTGGATCTAAATTATAACCTGCTAGTGGGAAGATCCATCCGGATCCTGACTCGACACTCCACGCTAGCCTGGCTGTTCAAGTCGGCCGGGTTGCAAGGACGTTTGGGACAGTGGGCGGCTTTACTCTCACCTTGGACGCTGGAGATTGTGAAATGTTCGAAAGGGGAAGACGAGATCCTGGGAGTCTTGGCCGCGAGCATCACTCCTCGAGCTAAGATGGATGAGGCGCTGACTAGGATCGCCCCTAAGAAAGAGCCCAAACGCCGGATCCAGATCCCGATCCCGACGGTACAGGTGGATGAGGATCTATACGTCCTGAGTTTCGATGGATCCGCTCGTGTACGACGCGGAGGAGGAGCATACAGTGCAATACTGTGGAGATTGCCCGGATGGGAAGTTGTACGGGCCAGATCCACTTACGCGGAAGGCCTCACCGTCAATGAAGCGGCGTATAACGGACTCCTTCTGGGTTTGGATTTACTAAAGGGACAAGATCCAAAACGGCTGGTAATTTGTGGGGATTCAAATTTGGTAATCAGACAGGTGCGAGGTGAGATTGACTGCAAGGCCCCGGCCCTAACACTGTTACGGCAGAAAGTGATGATCCACCTGCGTGGTTGGTTGAATCACGAGTTGGTGCATGTCAAGCGAGATTGGAATGCCAGTGCGGATAGTTTGGCCAGTGCCGCTTTACGGAATCAATGTGGTGTCGAAGTGGAGGGAGAAGCCGAACATCAGGATCTCGTTACGTTGAACCGACTTGACGAAGTGGTGGTAGTTGGATCCGGGAAAAGGACAGTCCAGGTGATGGCTGTCACTAGGTCCAGAGGAAGGATTGGATCCAGCCCCCCGATCCTCGAGGAAACATTCGTGAAGAGAGTTCGCATCGAGCGGATCCTCAAAGCACAGAATGAGGAAGCGTGGATCCTGGGACTAAAGAAGTATCTGATGGGGGATGTACGAGACTTAAGTCGGGAGGATGCCAAATCCTACAGCGTTATCGCTACGGATTACGCAGTGGATCTGAACGACTTGCTCTTCTATTGCCCCCCTACGAAGAGAGTCCACGAGGATCGGGATGGATTGATGAGATTGGTGATGCCAGAAACCTTGCAACAGGATGTCCTACACCACTACCACGCTAGCTTGGAAGGCGGACATCAGGGCATTGGTCGGACCTACCAACGGATCCGGGAATGTTTCCATTGGAGAGGACTATTCAAGAGTGTACAACGATATGTCGGTGAATGCGTGGATTGTGAGACAGGCAAGGGCAGACCTACGATCGAAGGGGAGTCACCTGGGAATGTTCGAGCGACTTACCCTTTCCAGATCATAGCCATGGATCATATCCCCTCGTTGCCCAAGTCGTTCAAAGGAAACACAGAATTGTTGATTTGGGTGGACCTGTTTACCGGATATGTGATTGCCAAAGCTAGTGCGTCTAGAACTGCGCAAACCATTGCGGAATCGTACGAGGAGTGTGTTTTCCGAAGATTTGGTGCTAGCGAAATGATTAGACATGATCGGGAGCCAGGCTTTATGTCTGATTTCTTTCGAGCATTCAACCGGATCCTAAGGCAGCGACAGCGAGCAACCATGGCATATCGTCCCCAAGCTAACGGGTCGGCCGAACGCATGGTGCAGACGATCACGAGAGCACTCAAGATGTATGTCCAGGATTTGGATCAAAGGGATTGGGATGAGTACGCAGAACGGCTCCCCTTCGCGATGAACACCGCCCAAGACAGGATCCGGGGTGATACACCATTTTACTTGGTACATGGGTGGGATCCCAAATCCACCCTAGAAGCGGCCATTCCAGTATGCAGTACCAAGAAGAGAAACCGAGATCCAAGGCGATGGCGATACCAAGTCCAGAAATACTACCGGCAAGCTAGATCCCAGGTGAACGAACGACTGCGGAATGCGATACAGGATCGAGCGGATCGACACAACGAAGACGCCCGTCCACATCAAATCCAAGTGGGATCGCAGGTGTGGCTTTATTTGGATCGAGTGAAAGAAGGGTACGCTCGCAAATTGGCCCATCTATGGCATGGACCGTTCCGGGTGAGAGAGAAGATTGGAGAACATGCGGTGAGGCTGGAAACGGCAGGTACCGAATATCGCCTGTTCCCTGTAGTACACGTATCCAAGCTGAAGTTGGTCAAAGAATATCCGGATCGGCCGCAGATCCGTCTTTCGGTAGATGCATCCGACCGCGTCGACTTCGACGAAGTTCTCCTACCGGAAGACAGTTGGAATGTGGATCTCGAAGCCGACGAGTTCGAAGTCGAGAAGATCACCGATATGAGATCGGGGAAGCGAACTAGATACGGACGGATTTACCGTGAGTTTCTGGTGCATTGGCGTGGATATGACGAACCTAGTTGGGTGGACGAGGCAGATCTGAACTGTGGAGCATTACTCTATGATTTCTTGAGGGATCGTACGAATCGTAACAGATTCGGCGTGATGCAGTCTCATGAAGAAGAGTAGGGAGGGGACCCATGGATGTGAGTTGGTCATATCGATGGGAGGATGAAGAAGGACCCACAGGAAGGGTGTGGGTCAGGAGGAGGAGGATCGCTGATATGAGTTGGTCACATCGGAAAGAAAGAGAAGACGAATCCACAGGGTGGATTAGGAGGAAGAAGTGAATGTTTATGCATAAGAGTGACGTTTTACGTGTGAGGAGTCCTGCTTGATTTCGAGCACGAGCTTTCAAGGGCCCGAACTATACTGACCCGATTGGACCTGGGTCATTGGCGCTAGATCCGGATGAAATCCAGGCGCAGATCCAACTGGATCCGGGATCTCGCCCAGAATCAGGTGTACGCTGAAAGGGTGGATCCAGCCCAGATCCAGGTGTACGCTGAAAGGGTGGATCCAGCCCAGATCCAGGTGTACACTGAAAGGGTGGATCTAGCCCAGATCCAGGTGTACACTGAAAGGGTGGACTAGATTTCTCAACCGACGAAGGAATGTTGTAAGCATATTCAAGTAAGAAAGTGTGGATTATAATAGCTTATGCAAAAGGCTAGCTCGACCCAGTATCCAGTCGCTAGTTACTGCTACGAAAGGAATCCACGAAGAAAAACTGGGCGTGGTGTCGAAGAGTGATGAGGATCAGGTAGTCTTGGGCTGAACATTGAAGAACTTGCCCACTAGACGCTGGATCTGGCGTCCTGGGTGTTGGCTCAGGTCCCCGCGAAACTGGATGCGCCAAGGCTCGGCTTCGTCGATCTCTCGCAAGGCTTCCAATAGGCTCGTGGGTTCTGGGCGATGGAGGTTGGGATCCTCCAAGTTGGCTTGACGGGATACGGATCCCGGAAACCAAGCTACCTTATCCCCGCGTCGGGGTAGATGCAAGAAGGATGGATCCAGCAAAATATCCACGTCACACCAACCGTCCTGGATTGCTAACACGAGGAGGACAAGGACTCTCTTCCAAGCTCGGCCCGCATGGCTACGCCGGTTACCACGCTGCTTGTTGAAGTTGGACAACCAAGTCGAACCCTGCAATTGATTCCGAGAGATGGGGAACCGGTGAGTGCCCTCCCATATAGCAACCCGGTGCTTGGAGGCGAAATCCCGGAACGCCCGAACGAATACCCCGAGTCGCCCACGCACATCACCCCTGAAGCTAACCGGATCCACCGGTGTGGTGACCAGCGTATCCCACGGGGCAGCACTTGTCAGTTCCTCCACGAGGGGTCTGGTGATGAGCGAATCCACGTACCCGGCCCTCGGGATGGCGTCCGCTGTCCGAGGGAATATCCACTCAGCCCGAAAAGGCAAATCCGGAAACAGAACCGTGATCTTCATGGAGATGACCGCGACTCGGTTCAATTTCTTGGCTGACCAAGGCTCGATGTCTCTGGCAGCGAAGGCCACAGGAGCACGTCTACCAGGAATGAAAGCGGCATCCGGACCGAACGGAGCCACGGGGAGCATCCCTGGCAGTGACGAGTTAGGGGGAGCGGGGATCAAGACAGATCCAGGGGATCCGCCACCGTGAGGCGATCCCGGGGATCCGCCACCATGAGGCGATCCTGGGGAACCGCCACCATGGGGCGATCCTGGAGATCCACCACCATGAGGCGACCCCCCTCCACCAGATCCGGGAGATCCGCCACCAGGCGCCCCCCCTCCGCCAGATCCAAGGAGTCCGCCACCACGAGGCGACCCCCTCCCACCATCACTGCCCGATCCACCGTCACTGTCGACGTGGATCGCAGATCCCGCAGTGTCGCCTCCGGATCCGGCTGTGCCAGCGACTTGTGGAGGCGGCGTCGAGAGGGATCTCCGCCGGGCTTCGGATCGGGATTGGGATAGAGCCCGCCGCGTG
>NW_003303739.1:23242-36624 GCF_000142945.1 Phytophthora infestans T30-4 | reverse complement strand
CAAGGCCTCCTCAGCGGTTCGAGCCTCCTCTGAATTATCTGGACTCTCGTCGTCATCGTCGTCGTCGTCATCGTCCTCATCGCTTAGAGTGAAGGGATACGGGCCGGCAGACGGCGTACGCTTTGACGACGATCGGTTAGGAGGCCCTGAGCCGTCGGACCAGTCAGATTCCTCATCCTCATCGTCCTCCGAACTACCCAGTCCACACCCAGGGGGAATGACGCGTTTAGCTTTCCCCTTCCCGGGTCCAGTACGGGCCGGCGGAGGGTTGGTGGAAGCGGACTGAGGAACGATGGGCGTCGTCACCGAAGGACCAGCGGTGGATCCCGTCTTGGACGTCGATCCCGGTTTGGATACGGCCGTAGACCCAGTCTTGGACGTCGTAGACCCAGTCTTGGGTCCGGATCCAGACTTGGACGTAGTGGTAGATCCAGTCTTGGACGCCGAGGTAGACTTGGATCTAGCGGTGGATCCAGACTTGGATCCGGCACCTGACTTCGAGGGAGAAACGGAAGTCTTGGGCGCGGGTGTAGATCCTGCCTTGGACACAGAAGTGGATCCCGCTTGCGGAGCAGATTTAGAAACCGGAGTCGTTTTGGGCTTGGCTTTCGGGGAAGCTCGGGCCTGCTTATGGGGACGGGAGGATCCGGTGCTAGGAGCGGGAGATGTACTACGCGGGCGTTTCGCAGTCGACGAATCCGCCCCACTTACCGTCGGAAGAGGAGCAGAAACGCTAGCAGCCTGAGAGGGCCCCGACAAGGGAGGAAGTGGATCCGAGACGGCAGCTGTCACCAGCGCCAGTCGTCGACGTGCCAAATCGCGCTCCGACAAGCCGCGATCGCGCTCCAGGATCAGCTGTTGCTGCTGAGTTTGGGCTGCGGAAAGTTGATCCTGGAGTTTCGCGGTGGTCGCATCTGCTTTCTTCAATTTGTCACCTAGATTGACAATAACAAGTGAATATGGAGTTACTAGCAAGGGCTAAAAGAGGATCCACGTACTCATGCGGCGAAGCTTGGATTCCAGCTCCGTTTGCGCACGCTCGGCATCCGCCCACTCGGTAGTCGCCTTGTCCCGCTGGAGCTCGCTGTCTGCCAGTTTCGCTTGGATCTCGTCCCGCAATCGAGTCATACGCACGAATTCTTCAAGCGCGTAATCTCGTCCGGCAGACGCCCTCTCGAGCGACTCCTTGGCGTCTTGCAACTCCTCAGAGAGTTGAGCCAGGGCTGCATCCGGCGACGAGGGAGGTGGATTTGGCGCGGGGGACCCTCCACGCGCCGGCCCTAAGGCGGATCCGCCATGGGCGGATCCCACATAGTCGTTGGTCACCACCTCCTCCTGGGTCAAACGCAACTCGTCACGGAGGCGGTCCAAGCTCACATCCGCAGCTGCCCCAGCAGTCTGGGAATCCTCCAGATCCCGCTCGAGGTCGTGGATCTGGGATTGGAGTTGGTGGATCTCAGATCCGGCGAGTGCCATCTCCCTGAGGAGATGGTCGTTGTCATCTCGCATAACGTCTCGTTGACGGGAGGCGCGATCCAGTCGTCCGGTCAGGTCGCGGATCTCTACCGCCTGATCAGCCAACAGGAGTCGCAGGTCCTGCGACCGGGAGGCCGCACGGTGCTCCCACCCCTGGATCTCCATCGCTTGGTCATGGATTTGGGCCCGCAAGGTCTGAAGTTGGGTAGTGTGTAGAGACGCAGCTTGGTTTTGGGCATCTTGAGCCGTCTGGAGCTCCGCCGTCAGGGTTTGCACCTGATCGGAAACAGCCTGAGCTAGAACCCGCAGATCGGTGGGCGACATAGAAGACGGACTGACCGGAGGGGTAGTGGATGGGGCCTTGCCCGACGATTTGCCGGTACGCTTGGCGGGAGACATGTGTCGCGAAGGGGAGAAAACGGTGGTGGGTGCTGGTGATGCACGCCGTGAACGCTGTTGTGCAGCGCCGACAACGTACAGGAGGCGATTGTGGTAAAGTGCTTTCTCAGAAATAAGAGAATGGGCCTGACGCGGGGTCACTATCCCGAATCAATGACAATTTCAAGTGATTAGAGAGGATTTGGGTTGGCTGGCACGGATGCAAGTTGCCGGTGGTGGATTAGCCATGACGAGCAGCGCCCCGTATGAAGTGACGATGGATCTGGTATGAGCGATGTACGAGAAGGCAAGATCCACCAAGACTTACCTCGGATCCACCCTTACTTGGATTCACCTAAATGGATATGGGATATACTATACAAGAGTGGATCGGGTGTGGATCCTATGAAGGAAGGATGGTAGGTGCCCTCTAAAGGTGGATCTAGTAGCCACGGCTAACGGGGAGTCAAGATCCACCGCGAGGTGACCCGGATCCCATGCTTTCGAGTTAGGATCCAAGGAGGGAGGATCCCGCCTAAAGGGACCTGGATCCAGGGTACAGGTATGATGGATGCAGTGGATCTAGAACTTTCGTGGGACAGTGGAGATCACAGACGGTTGCGAGATGATGTTGGATGAGTGGAGAGCTCAGATCCACGACGAGTGTACACTTTCAAGTGAAGTGGATCCAAGCGACCTGGATCCGGATGAGTGTACCCATAATGGGGTAACCATAATGATTACGCCATGGATCCGGTGGATCTGAAGATAATACAGCTGGGATGATGGGTCAAGGGAAGAAGGGACATGCAGCCGAGCCGGGTAAGGGATTTAGCAGATGAAAGACATAGAAGGTAGAAACCCAGGCAGGTATAGGCTTAAATATCAATACAGACCTCAATTTGCACAGTATCACGCAAGTGCCTTCCTGCCCTCAAGAACCGGAACTACATTGGCCGTACGAGCTCCGAGAAGGTTGGGAATTGCGAATCTAGTGTTGGTAGTGATAACTGGATAATACATTGGCCAGATCCTACAACCTAGTGAGCTTTTCCTTTACTCGTGCAGATCCGACAGGTTAACCGAATTTACTACTTGGTCGGTTACACCCTAGAGGTTCTCAACTCTCAAGATCCCGTCACAGGAGGCGGCAAGTACGACTTAAAGGACAACACAAAGGCAAGGGAACACACCCGCAAGGCAACCCTACGGCTAGATCCACGATCTAGGCCCCGAATCCATAAGCTCGAATATTCGCTTAGGATACGGAACCATCCACGGACGCAGAGTGAAGATTTTCCACTGCTGCTCCACCCCATCCCCACGTCTCGCCAAGACACTCAAGCTTCACCACTTGAACTCTTCGGAAGTTACCGAGAGAGCAGATCCCGCCCTACCGACGGGTACACAAGGTGAGGAAAGTTCAGCAGAACACGGATCATCGGGGGACCCCCTCCGTTAGTCGGTGTCTGGGCGCAGTTGGTAAGTTGGATCTGGCAATCTCGCAGATTTTGCTGATCCCGCTACACCACACACCCATGAACAACTCCCGTAGCCACCGTACTTCTCTGTCTTCGCTGATCCGTCAAAAGACATGACGAATCCGCTGTAATTACGGGAAAGCTTGGCGTACAGCAACGCGGGGTCCATTCGAATAGTCGGGGAACCCTTGTTTGGAGGTGCCATCGGCGCGAGAGAGTCTTCCAGGTCGACGAAGCTCGTGATGCTTGACTGCAGTAGCTGCGCGAAGGCGACATCCTTCTCCTTCACGCGCTGCACCTTAAGGTGCCACTGCGATAGCAGCACTGCAAATGGACCGCGCGTCCGAAGAGAGACTTCGACTTATGCACCCACTCTAACGTCGAGAATCGTGTATAGACATGTAGCGTCTTTCCTGCCAGCTGGACGTAACAGATCTTCAACAGCAGAAGTAACGCCAAAACTTCCCTCTCAGCAGGATGGTAGTTCATCTCGGCCTCCTTTAGCACCCGATTGAGGAACCGTACGGGGTGTAACTTGCCTTCATGTTCTTGCATTAGCGTAGTGCTCAACGCCCATTCATTCGCAAAGAGCATGACGTGAACTTCTTTCGACCGATCGAAGTGCCTGAGGATGGGTGAATGTGAAACACTCGTCTTCAATTTTTCGAAGGAACGACGTGCCACAGAAAGGCCACCTTCAACGGCAAAGTCTTCATCCTTGAGCTGGTACAGCGCCGCACCGTAGACCGCGAAGTCTTGGATGAAGCGGCTGTAGTAATTAACCGCTCCAAGAAACGACTGCATGCCCTTCTTGCTCGTTGGAAACGACAGCTCGATGATGGCCGCAAGCTTCTTGGGGTCAGCCCTGATGCCTTCTGGCGAAATTTTATGCGACAGAAAGTCCACCTTGGGTTGGCAGAAGATGCTCTTGGTGAAGCTAATGCTGATCCGACACGGTGCAAATCTTGCCAGCAATCGGTCCAGCGTCGCCAGGCAGCTGTCGAAATCCTCGCCACCGAAGCAAATGTCATCCACAGACGACCGTCGACCAAATACAGGTACCAGCGATGATTCGTCTGGCTCCCCGTTCGTAAACATGTCAGCGACGGGGCTGTTGACGAATTGTAGTACAGGGTCGGTCTCTACCGGTGCTTCGCGGTCTGCCGCGAACTTCGTTTGAAACGAACTCTCGGCGCTTGGCCCACGACGTTCCTTGGCTTGTTCTTCAGCTAAACGCATCTTGTCCGAATATTCAAACCAACCTTCTTTAGGTTGAACGAACCCCCAGAGTGCGTTGTCAATCATACGCTGATAGATCATCGGCGCGTTCTTTAACCCGAAGGGCATGCGTAACCACTCGAAATGTCCGAGTGCGCAGACGAACGCCGATACTTTACGCGCTCGCAAGGTCATCATGACCGCCCAGAAGCCGCTTGCTGCATCCAGCGAGCAGAACCATAAGTAGTGCTCAAGATCTGTTAACAGGTCGTCGACTAGCGGCATTGCATATTCCATGATCGCGGTGATAGCATTCACCATCTTGTAATCAATGCAGAGCCGGATGTCCAGCCCGTTCTTTTTCATCACAATCACGATCGGCGATGCCCATGGACTGTCTGAAAAGACGATCAGTCCTGCACGCAATAAAGCGCGCAGCAGCTCGTACAGCTTGCCGAGAAATCGTAGCGGCACGCGCCGGGCACGCTGTTTAATTGGGGCGTGCCCCTGTGTGTCGATATCGCATACCGCACCGTAGGCTGGCGGCGGCAGTGCGCTACCACTAGCAATCAGGATGTGCTCGTGGTTCTTTAGCGTCGCGACCAGACGTTCTCGGCGTTCAGTCGACAGCTCAGGATCAGCAACATTAGGCGCAGTGTAGTCAATTGTCGTGTTAATCTCTTCGGTCAGATCCGGCAGGAATGCCAGCTCCTTCGCGTAGTCGTCCAAGTCAATGTTGTTAGCTGGGTGTTCGTAGAAATCATTTCTCGTATCCTCCGCTGCTTCATTTCCTTCGGTTGTTAGCACTCGAGCAACCGAGATGTATGTTCCGTCCAACGTCGCTACGAATTCTTCCCTTGACTCAACATTGGCATCCGCTTTGATTTCAACAGTCGGTACTTGGTCCATCTCCTTCCCATCCTGGTTTCCCATCTCTGGGCCATCTGCCGAGTCGTCGTTCGCAATATTGAATGCGCGGGCCACCGACATATTGGGTTGGTGACTTTTGTTCAGCTCCTCGTTCTGCCGCTGTCTCGACAGTTCGGCATTCGCACCAATCTTGCTGTGAATACTCGGTGCCGTGCTCAACACCTTCAGCGCGATGCCTGCATCCTCTGGATCAACCACCGACGTCTCGTTCGCAGATTTGGTGACACACAAGGCCGGGACAGCTTCGTCAAAACAGGTGGCTCCATTTAATCCAGTGCTGTTACTTGTCGCTTCCGTGGTCACCCCTGACTGGACACTAACACTCGTTGGCGTAGGTACCTCGTTTACCGGCCTCAGTAGTTCGTGTGTACGCGCTACCGAGGCTTCGTTTGCAATATTGCCCCCGCCGTGAGCTGTCGTGTAAGTGTCTTAAGGTTCTTGGAAGGCTGACCGTCGGCCGAATCCCCGGCTGTCGCCCCAGACGCCAGACAGGCTTCCACTCGTTCACGTTCTTCCAGGATCAGTGCCCAGCGTTCTGCACACGTCAGCCGATCACTAGAGTCCACTAGCGTGTCTCCTAAAGGTCGTGCTAGCACCCCACTGGATTCTGAATAGCTCGGTCGATCAACTGCTGAAGGCTGAGTTGCACGTAGATTTCACATTCACGCTGAAAGAGCTCGCGGTCTCTACAACCTTCGTAGGCCAACACTTGCCAGTCTTGGTACTTCTTTGACTCCAGACGCACGTAGCCGTCACCTCGTGGCAAATCCCCATCTGGAATCCACATCGCGATCGAGTCGTGTGCTGGTAGGTACACAGTTCGATCAGACACGTTGGTCAACCGAATGCTCTGTGGCCGACCACGTCGAAACCTCGTCACTGACGGGATTAGCTTGTTCGTTCGACGAACCCACAGTACGTGTTCTTCCAGCCCGACTTGACGCTTCGCTAGTCGATATTCCCGCCACTCGTGCGCTTGTATGTCCAAACGCTCGGGTGGCCCGGCGTTAACATGGGAGCCGTATTCTTCGCTGTCGATCATGTTCTTGGTCTTAATCAGCGGGATTTGAACTTCGTGCGGTAATTGCGCCGCGCCGTGAAACAGGTCCAACCGGATCCCAGCTGGAATCATAAAGTCGGTCCCGAGTACCACGTCGACGCCTGCACTATGCGCCATTACCCACATCTCAAACTCGTACACCATCTCCCATCCGAGCGTAATCTTGACGCACGCTCGTCGCGTCGTAGACACCTTGCCTTCGTTAATACCTTGAATGTCAATGCGGCGTCCGTGATCGGGTACATCTCGGAGTCGCAACTTCTTGGCAAAGGCGTCAGTGATCACACTAACGTTCGCTCCTGTGTCGAGGAGGATCCTCGTTCGCTGGTCGTTCACAGCGCCTTGCACCAGAGCTCTCATTCTGATCCGTCGGTCAAATTTCTTGGCCGACCACCACCCCTGTCTCTCGCCAGGGTTCAACTTCATCATCTTGGAGTGACCCTTGGGCTCATCTCGAGCTGCACTCGAAACCAAGCCGAGCGAACCCTCGCTGGTGCCCTCATCAGCATCAGCACACTCCACTCTCTCTCCAACACCTCCACCGAGGATTCTACTCCTCTCCTTTTCATTTTCCGTCGCGTTCACACTTGTTACGTAATTATCAGGCCATTCACTCTGCCCCATGAAAGCAAAGATACACTCTGCTTCCATTGAAGGCTCGGTTAACGGTGGCAGCCCGATAGGGACCAACCCAGTTGTAGTTGGCGGGCTGCCTAGTTTAAATGACGTTCTTGAACGACGGCCTTGAGCTCTGGTGGGAGTTCCTCCTTCGTGCCTTTCGTTCGCACGAATTTGGCAAGGTCGTGGAAGTTGCGGAAAAGTTCGCATTGTCCAGCATCGTGGAGTTGTTTGCAGAACTTGCATCGCTTGTTACAGTAGTGGGCGGAGTGACTCATGCCACCGCACTCCGCGCATGGTCCGTACTGTGGGCGTCGGTTGTCGCGGTTGAAGTCACGTCGACCGCGTTGGTCCTGATTGAACCCACGGTCACCACCTCGGCGATCTTGATTGAAGCCATTCTCACGATCAGGCGCGTTTCCACGCGGTTGACGGCTGTCTGAACGTGCGTAGGTGCCTTCAGCAGCTGCACGGCGCTCATTTTCGTTAGCAGCGGCGAGGTATCGGTCGTTTTCGTCCAATGAGAAATCACCATCCGTATTATCGGGCTGAAAGTCGCTGTACTCGTCTTGGACATCGTTGTAAGCGTTCGGATCTTCGTTTGAATACTCGATGCCTCCCTGAGCAGCTTCACGACCTTCTAATTCAGCCAGTAGGTCATCCACCGTGGCTTCAATGAGCGTCACTCTTGGTTTGTTTCGGTTGTCATCGCGGCGACGGTCATCACGCCGGTTGTTGCGGGCGTATCCATCGTCGCGTCGCGCATCACGACTCTTGGAGTATCGGTACTCACTGTCACGCTTGGCCATCCTCTAGAACATCTTCGATGATCTCTTCGAGCTCGTGAATGTCGGCGACTCGAGCGTGGTAAGGACTCTCCGCCAGCTTGTCATCATCGCATGTTGCCAGGAACTGCTGTACGTGTTCTTTCGCGTCGCGTCCACTCTTCTCAAAATGTAGACGGGCGGTCCGAGCGTAGCCATTCAGCCTGTTTATGTAGTCGCACAGATGTTCATTACGTTCCCGCTTGGCGGAGTAGTAACGCGACAGTGCCGTCTGAGTGAACTGCGAGCAGTAGTAGCGGATGAATGCATCGCTCAGCAGCTTCCACTTGCGCTTCGTCTTCTTCGGAAGTTGACGGAACCAATGAAAGGCTCCGTCCCGGAGACTTAGCTCAAATGGAATGCACCATTTATCGGCATCTGTGTGGGTTCCAGTCATTTCATAGACGAACCCACGGAGCCACTGCATACAGTTCTCGCTCTTGTTGCGAGAGCCTGAGAACGGCGTGATGCGATCCAGTGGTCGGTGCGAAGCCATTCCAATCCTCGGTGTCGGGTCCACGTCGTTCAGCGTCGCCAGCTCATTCATCTGACGCATCAACTCGAGTTGAGGATCTTCTTTGTCGAATGTACGCACCAAAATGTCGTCGTCACTGAACGAACCATCGCTGTCGACTTGACGACGTCCGGCATCACCTTTGGGAGATCGCGCACCGCCTCGGCGACCAAACGAACCCTCGTTACTTGCGTAAATACGTTGCATACGGCTCTCCGAACGTGGCGTAACCATGTGCGAGTCTTGAAAGTACGGTGAAGCTTCGGTAGTGCCAAAGGCACCACGCTCAGCTCCACGCTTGGTCGGAGGAGTACGAACGAGTCGTTGGGGGGTCAATGGCAGTGGAATCATGGCCGGATCTTCATCTTGAATTATCGGACGACTCACCGGCTGCTTTCCAGCGTTAATGCCAACAGCGCCAAACGCCTTCCGAAGCTTCTTCTTCCATTTCTGGAGAGCAGCTCCGGCTTCATGTGGACTCCAATCTTGGAGCGACATCGTTGACGGGTACGTCTCGTTCTCGAAGCCCAGCGACAACAGTAGCGAAACTGAATCCTCGGCAACTTGGCTAGTCGATACCGAGTTGACTGGGTATTGAAGTTCCTGCGCAAGCGCAGGCCAGTCGGCTTTTTTCTTGGGGATGGGCTTGAACAGCTGCATCTACTCATCATTCTGCATCAGCGCTTGTACGCGGTCAAAAACGCGCTTGGTGGCTGGTCTATCACCGTTGATAGGTGGGCGAGGTGCCTTCAGCAGTGCTGAATGCTTCGCACTCGCCACCGAAGGTTTAGAACCCTCGGTCCCATCGTCATAATCATCGTAGGCCGGTTCTGGTCCCGCGACATCATCGAGCTCGTCGGCGAGGTTCCTCGAAAGGGACCTGGTCGCCCCGCTCAGCCCCGATGATAGCGTGGCCGTCTCCGGCGTCGCTGCGCCTGGCTCTGGAGCCGGCGTCTTGTCTTCGTAATCTTCATAATCGTGGGCGTCAGGACCGATGTCTGCTTCGTCGTCGAAGCTCACTGAAAGATCGGTGGCGGCTGCAAAGCGCGCAGCCGGGCTTGAACTCTCGTTGCGAGCCCCGCCAGACTTGGCAGGCGTAACTGGTACCGTCGGTTGTCCTTTCGCCATGTTTCTTGTCTTTTTCTTGTTATTCTGCTCTTGGTTGCTCGTAAACCGGAAGGCCATACAAACAGGTCACAATGGTCACAATCTGTTCCCGGGTCGCGGCACCAGTTGTGGTGTTGGAAATCCCACGTGAACTCTAGCTACAAATGTAGTTAGGATGTTCCCACAACAATACGTCTACTAGGATAGTAAACGATCGTTCGGGCGGACCTGAAGACCCCAGTTCTGCCCTTGCACCGGGACAAACTGGACCTTGTAAACTACTTATATAGGCCAACCAGTAAAAAAAAGAACACGCTACTAGCACGAGCAAAGCTAGCAGGTGTTTTGAATCCTTGTGGTCCCAACAGCGGAAGGGTACCAGGCACGGGTAAGCCTTTTACGAGATCACCGAGTGTTCAACACTCGGTTGGAAGAATAAAAGGGAGGCAATTAAAGCACTTCCAGTCGTGCAAGTAGGCAACAATAAGCCGTCACGTAAAACCTCCCGATAATAATCGGCCAAAATACCCAGTCTCTTGGCCTTGCCGGATGAACCCTCGCTACAGAGCTTCGAGTTCACCGACAGGCATAACACACTCAAACAAGCTTGACCAGACGCTTACCTTGAAGCCGGACGTCGCTCTGTGTGCTTGAGTGGAAATTCTGTTCTGTATTTAAGCTTACCCTTTCGGGTCTATTCCTAATAAGAAGTCCTAATCAAGTATACAAATATCAAGTGAACAATGATCCGTTATGGATCTTCTTGCATGCCAAGCGTCGTCTGCACCGTCGCCTGAGCATCTTTAACGGTCCGCGCCCTGTCCCAGACGGTGAACGTGCCTTCCAAGGGTCGCTGAGTCTTCCGCGAACTCATCCCAACCGCCACTGAGGGTTCGTACCGTAGATGGTCCGCTGAATGCGAATCCGGCCAGTCCATTATTAATAATAAGGACAGCCTGGATTCAGTGACATATGGCCGTATCCAATACTCGTTGAACGTTCGGAGGTGACGCCGTCGAGTCCCTGGCACCTTGGCGTCTCCGTACATCACCTGACCGAGGGTTCGTCGCTTGAACATCTTGGGCGGTGTCACGTCTTTGTCGACGGGTGATAATCCGCAACTACGGAGAAATCACTACACCACACCTCGGATCCACCCTTTTGGGATATACTATACAAGAGTGGATCGGGTGTGGATCCTATGAAGGAAGGATGGTCGGTGCCCTCTGAAGGTGGATCTAGTAGCCACGGCTAATGGGGAGTCAAGATCCACCGCGAGGTACCCCAGATCCCATACTTCCAAGTTCGAATCCATGGAGGGAGGATCCCGTCTTGGATCCAGGGTATAGGGATGACGGATGCAGTGGATCTCGAACTTTCGTGGGACAATGGGGATCACAGACGGTGGCGAGATGAGGTTGGATGAGTGGAGAGCTCAGATCCACGACGAGTGTACACTTTCAAGTGAAGTGGATCCAAGCGACCTGGATCCGGATGAGTGTACCCATAATAGGGTGACCGTAATGATTACGCCATGGATCCGGTGGATCTGAAGATAATACAGCTGGGATGATGGGTCAAGGGAAGAAGGGACATGCAGCCGAGCCTGGTAAGGGATTTAACAAGTAAAAGACATAGAAGATAGAAATCCAGGCAGGTATAGGCTTAAGTATCAATACAGTCTTCAATTTGCACAATAACACGCAAGGGCCTTCCTGCCCTCAAGAATCGGAGCTACATTGACCGTAGAAGCTCGGAGAAGGTTGGGAATTGCGATCTAGTGTTGGTAGTGATAACTGGATAATACATTGGCCAGATCCTACAACCTAGTAAGCTTTCCTATACACGTGCAGATCCGACAGGTTAACCGAATTTACTACTTGGTCGGTTATACCCTAGGGACTCTCAACTCTCAAGATCCCGTCACAGGAGGCAGCAAGTACAACGCAAAGGCAAGGGACACACCCGCAAGGCAACCCTACGGCCAGATCTACGATCTAGGCCCCGGATCCATAAGCTCGAATATTCGCTTAGGATTCGGAACAATCCACGGACGCAGAGTGAAGATTTTCCACTGCTGCTCCACCCCATCCCCACGTCTCGCCAAGACACTCAAGCTTCACCACTTGAACTCTTCGGAAGTTACCGAGAGAGCAGATCCCGCCCTACCGACGGATACACAAGGTGAGGAAAGTTCAGCAGAGCACGGATCATCGGGGGACCCCCTCCGTTAGTCGGTGTCTGGGCGCAGTTGGTAAGTTGGATCTGGCAATCTCGCAGATTTTGCTGATCCCGCTACACCACAATGGTGCGCGTGCCCGGATCTTTTGGTGACTCGGGATTTCACCGTGAGTACCAAAAAGATGCTCAAGTGAAGATTGAGCCAGGGGAAGAGGCGTCGTCGGAGGTCGGATCGACGAAGACGCTGCTGAATGAAACAAGATCCGCGGATCGATGGAGTTTTGGGAGGAACTTTGTCGACGGAAGAGAGGTGGATCCGGATCCGGATCTAGAAGAGAAACCTCTCTATCCTCCCCAGGTCCCCTCGGGGACCCCTGCGGATCTTGACGCAAGTCAAGATCCGCTAACAAAACAAGGGAAAGTGAAGGCGAAACGGTATGCATTTGCGGATTCACCGGTTAAGCCAACACTGTACTTAAAACCAACCCCGCTAGTCGAAGAAACGAGAAAGAAGACGAAAACGAGTAAGACTACGCGGAAGAAGATGCAAGCTCCAGAGTCGGAAGAAGATCAAGCTGGATCCAGGTCAAGCTGGTCCGACAAGGATCTCGAGTTTGTGTATCGCCACCAAGCTTTACGCGACTTCCTGCATCAAGATCCTGTCATGCAGATCCTGAATCCACGACAGATCGACGATCCAAGGGAACCGGTGAGAGCACCAACGAAAACGGCGAACAAGTTGGTGGCAGTCAAGGATCTATTACGTTTGCTTACGGAGTCAGGCATTGTAGCTGGTGTGTTCGACGCAGAGGATATCTTCGAGCTAGACCTGGATCTCATAGTATCCGCAACGCGGGACCTCTTTGCCAGAGTTAAGTCCATCACCGGAGAAAGGTCGCGTACTATGGATCCAGTGTCCTCACCGAGGATCAGCCAAGCTGCGTCCTCGAACTACGAATCCGCCGCTGAGGATGAGTCAGACACGTCGTTCGAACCACGACGCATGACTTTAGGACCCTACCGGGCATCCATGCTGGAAGCGCGGGCGAGGATCCGAGGACAGGAAGTCCCTGTGAACGTGAAGGCTCGGGATCCAGTACGCCCCGCCCGTGATCTGATACAATCCAGCCAGGATCGAGCCAGATCCGGCAAGAAGCCAGTGGGACTATCGTCAGATCGGGCTCAAGGTAATCGCCTCACGGATCCGGTCTCGCCAGCGGGCCAGACGGCCACAGGCTCTTCTGACACTTCCTCGGGCACCCTGCAGCGACACTTCGAAGCTGCGATGAGTCGTTTCCTGGCCGAACAGGGTATGAGAGCGCCCGTGCCACAAGTGCAAGTGCTCCACGAACATGGAGCACGAGACGTGGAGATGGAATCCGTGGAGGGAGACAACTCCCATGATGAGCTCGACCCAGATGATCCGGATGGCCCATCCACTTCGTCAGCAGTGGTAGCAACAGCCACGACCGGGGCAGGTGGATCGTCCATGATCCAGAGGGTACGGATCTCAGCCATATCGGATTTGAAGGAGTTCACGGGCAAGGATCAAGATGAGGACCGAGCGAGAACATGGATCAGCAAGGTCAAGTCGG
>NW_003303739.1:7865-12227 GCF_000142945.1 Phytophthora infestans T30-4 | reverse complement strand
ATTGAGGACTGTATTGATATTTAATCCTATACCTGCCTGGATTTCTACCTTCTATGTCTTTCATCTGCTAAATCCCTTACCAGGCTCGGCTGCATGTCTCTTCTTCCCTTGACCCATCATCCCAGCTGTATTATCTTCAGATCCACCGGATCCATGACGTAACCATCATGGTCACCCTATTATGGGTACACTTATCCGGATCCAGGTCGCTTGGATCCACTTCACTGTAAGTTTGCACTCGACATCGATCTGAGCTCTCCCATCATCCAACATCATCTCGCAACCGTCTGTGATCTCCATTGTCCCACGAAAGTTCGAGATCCACTGTATACATCATCCCTATACCCTGGATCCAGGTCCCTCCAGGCGGGATCCTCCCTCCTTGGATCCGAACTCGGAAGTATGGGATCCGGGGTACCTCGCGGTGGATATTGACTTATCATTAGCCGTGGCTACTAGATCCACCTTCAGAGGGCACCGACCATCCTTCCTCCATAGGATCCACACTTGATCCACTCTTGTATAGTATATCCCATATCCATCTTAGTTAATCCAGGTAAGGGTGGATCCGAGGTAAGTCTTGGTGGATCTTGCCTTCTCGTACGTCGCTCATATCGGATCCATCGTCATTCCATACGGGGTGCTGCTCGCCATGGCTAATCCACCACAGGCAACTTGCATCCGTGCCAGCCAACCCAAATCCTCTCTAATCACTTGAAATTGTCACTGATTCGGGATAGTGACCCCGCGTCAGGCCCATTCTCTTATTTCTGAAAAAGCACTTCACCACAGATATATCTCGGAGCCGCAACTTCTTGGCAAAGGCGTCAGTGATCACACTAACGTTCGCTCCTGTGTCGAGGAGGATCCTCGTTCGCTGGTCGTTTACAGCGCCTTGTATCAGAGCTCTCATCCTGTTCCGTCGGTCGAATGTTTTGGCCGACCACCACCCCTGTCTCTCGCCAGGGTTCAACTTCATCATCTTGGAGTGACGCTTGGGCTCGTCTCGCACTGCACTCAAACCACGCCGAACGAACCCTCGCTGGTGCTCTCATCAGCATCAGCACACTCTACTCTCTCTCCAACATCTCCACCGAGGATTCTACTCATTTCCTTTTCATTTTCCATCGAGTTCACACTTGTTGCGTAATTATCAGGCCATTCACTCTGCCCCATGAAAGCAAAGATACATTCTGCTTCCATTGAAGGCTCGGTTAGCTGTGGCAGCCCGATAGGGACCAACCCAGTTGTAGTTGACGGGCTGCCTAGTTTAAATGACGTTCTTGAACGACGGCCTTGAGCTCTGGCGGGAGTTCCTCCTTCGTGCCTTTAGTACGCACGAATTTGGCAAGGTCTTGGAAGTTGCGGAAAAGTTCGCATTGTCCAGCATTGTGGAGTTGTTTGCAGAACTTGCATCGCTTGTTACAGTAGTGGGCAGAGTGACTCGTGCCACCGCACACCGCGCATGGTCCGTACTGTGGGCGTCGGTTGTTGCGGTTGAAGTCACGCCGACCGTGTTGGTCCTGATTGAACCCACGGTCAACACCTCGGCGATCTTGACTAAAGCCATTCTTGCGATCAGGCGTGTTTCCACGCGGTTGGTGGTTATCTGAACGTGCGTAGGTGCCTTCAGCGGCTGCGCGGTGCTCATTTTCGTTAGCCGCGGCGGGGTATCGGTCATTTTCATCCAATGAGAAATCACCATCCGTATTATCGGGCTGAAAGTCGTTGTACTCGTCTTGGACATCGTTGTAAGCGCTCGGATCTTCGTTTGAATACTCGGTGTCGCCTTGGGCAGCTTCATGACCCTCTAATTCAGCTAGTAGGTCATCCATCGTGGCTTCAATGAGCGTCACTCTTGGTTTATTGCGGTTGTCATCGCGGCGACGGCCATCACGCCGATTGTTGCGGGCGTACCCAATGTCGCGTCGCGCGTCACAACTCTTGGAGTATCGATACTCACTGTCACGCTTGGCCATTCTCTCCTTGCCCTTGAGAACATCTTCGATGATCTCTTCGAGCTCGTGAATGTCGGTGACACGAGCGTGGTAAAGACTCTTCGCCAACTTGTCATCATCGCACGTTGCAAGGAACTGCTGCACGTGTTCTTTCGCGTCTCGACCACTCTTCTCGAAGTGTAGACGGGCGGTCCGAGCGTAGCCATTCAGCCTGTTTATGTAGTCGCACAGATGTTCGTTACATTCCCGCTTTGCAGAGTAGTAACGGGACAGTGCCGTCTGCGTGAACTGCGAGCAGTAGTAGCGGATGAACGCATCGCTCAGCAGCTTCCACTTGCGCTTCGTCTTCTTCGGAAGTTGACGGAACCAATGAATGGCTCCGTCCCGGAGACTAAGCTCAAATGGAATGCACCATTTGTCGGTATCTATGTGGGTTCCAGTCATTTCGTAGACAAACCCACGGAGCCACTGCATACAGTTCTCGCTCTTGTTGCGAGAGCCTGAGAACGGCGTGATGCGATCCAACGGTCGGTGCGATGCCATTTCAATCCTCGGTGTCGGGTCCACGTCGTTCAGCGTCGCCAGCTCATTCATCCGACGCATCAACTCGACTTGAGGGTCTTCCTCGTCGAATGTACACACCAGAAAGTCATCGTCACTGGACGAGCCATCGCTGTCGACTTGACGACGTCCAGCACCACCTTTGAGAGCTGTCGCACCGCCTCGGCGACCGAACAAGCCCTCGTTACCAGCGTAAACACATTGCATACGGCTCTCCGAACGTGGAGTAACCATGTGCGAGTCTTGAAAGTACGGTGAAGCTTCGGTAGTGCCAAATGCACCACGCTCAGCTCCACGCTTGGTCGGAGGAGTACGGTCGTGTCGTTGGGGTGTCTGCGGCAGCGGAATCGTGGACGGATCTTCATTATGAACGGTCGGTCGACCCCCAGGCTGCTTTTCAGCGTTGATGCCAACAGCGCCAAACGCCTTCCGAAGCTTCTTCTTCCATTTCTGGGGGGGGGCAGCTCCGGCTTCATGAGGACGCCATTCTTGGAGCGACATCGTCGATGGGTACGTCTCATTCCCAAAGCCCAGCGACAACAGTAGAGAGACTGAATCCTCGGCAACTTGGCTAGTCGATACCGAGTTGACTGGGTATTAAAGTTCCTGCGCAAGCGCAGGCCAGTCGGCCTTTCTCTTGGGATGGGCTTGAACAGCTGCATCCACTCATCATTCTGCATCAGCTCTTGTACGCGGTTGAAAACGCGCTTGGCGGCTGGTGTATCACCGTTGATAGGTGGGCGAGGTGCCTTCAGCAGTGCTGAATGCTTTCCACTTGCCACCGAAGGTTTAGAACCCTCGGTCCCATCGTCATAATCATCATAGGCCGGTTCCGGTCTCGCAACATCATCGAGCTCGTCGGCGAGGTTCCTCGAAAGGGACTTGGTCGCCCCGCTCAGCCCCGATGATAGCGTGGCCGTCTCCGGCGTCGCTGCGCCTGGCTCTGGAGCCGGCGTCTTATCTTCGTAATCTTCATAATCGTGGGCGTCAGGACCGATGTCCGCTTCGTCGTCGAAGCTCACTGAAAGCTCGGTGGCGGCTGCAAAGCGTGCAGCCGGACTTGAACTCTCGTTGTGAGCTCCGCCAGACTTGGCAGGCGAAACTGGTACCATCGGTTGTCCTTTCGCCATGTTTCTTGTTTTCGTTTTCTTGTTCTTTTTCTCTTGGTAGCTCGTAAACTGGAAGGTCATACAAACAGTTCACAATGGTCACAATCTGTTCCCGGGTCGCGGCACCAGTTGTGGTGTTGGAATTCCCACGTGAACTTCAGCTACAAATGCAGTTAGGCCGTTCCCACAACAATACGTCTACTAGGATAGTAAACGATCGTTTGGGCGGACCTGAAGACCCCAGGTCTGTCCTTGAACCGGGACAGACTAGACCTTGTAAACTACTTATATACGCCAATCAGTAAAATAGGAACACGCTACTAGCACGAGCAAAGCTAGTAGGTATTATGGATCCTCGTGGTCCCAACAGCGAAAGGGTACCAGGCACGGGTAAGCCTTTTACGAGGGCACCGAGTGTTCAACACTCGGTCGGAAGAATAAAGGGATGCAATTGAAGCACTCCCAGTCGTGCAAGTAGGCAACAATAAGCCGTAAGCCTCCCGATAGTAATCGGCCAAAATACACAGTCTCTTTGCCTTGCCGGATGAGCCCTCGCTACAGAGCTTCGAGTTCACCGACAGGCATAACACACTCAAACAAGCTTGACCAGACGCTTACCTTGAAGCCGGACGTCGCTCTGTGTGCTTGAGTGGAAATTCTGTTCTGTATTTAAGCTTACCTTTCGGGTCTATTCCTAATAAGAAGTCTTAATCAATAATACAAATATCAAGTGA
>NW_003303739.1:0-6752 GCF_000142945.1 Phytophthora infestans T30-4 | reverse complement strand
GTCGGGTCAAGGTGGCGGGCGCTCTCCCCTTGCGCTCCCCCCAATGGAGAAGAAGCACCTGTACTTTCGACGTCTCGGTCTCTAGGCAAGGGATGGTACTATCCTTTCCTCTCTTTGATATCATCAACGATGCACTATCCACCCGTGGCTTTCTTCACCCAGAAGGTCGGACTGGAGTGCGCCGATGTCCTCTCGCGCACATGACACGCCTTGCGGCGGATTCCGGAGAAGTCATCGATAGCTTATACAAGATCTCGCGGGAGCGGTCACCCAACGTCACACAATACTGCGAGCCCGGGCACGAGATCGATCTCGTGGCGAATTCCTCGGTCAGCTGGTAGCTCAGCTGGGATCTTATCCGGAAAGACATCTTCATATTCGCGGGTGGACCCGTAGACTGGATTGCCGGATTCGCGTAGCGCTTCCCAAGATTGTGCTGCGAAGCGCTCCTCGCGGGCCGACTTCGGTTCGGCGCTCTTTGGGCGCGAGGGAGCGTCATCGTCGCAGACTGTATTCACTTCGAACGACGCCGAATCGGCGTCGGTGACCAGGCAAACCTGTTCGATTTCATCGTCCTTGAGGCCGCGAAAGGAGTTTCTTCCAGGAGAGTCCTGGAAGTCGGGTGATCGACCCCGCCTCGCGAGGTGGGTTTGCAAGCTCGAGTGTTCGTCGGCGACCGGAGGTACCTTCCACATACTCAAGCACGCAGACCGACTCCGTCGGTGAGCTGTCACTTAGTACGGGATCTGAGCTACGAGAACGTCGTGCTACCCCTGGAGATGAGTACGGCTGAGCTGAAGACGCAAGACGTTGTGAAGGTGCTCACAAACGAGCATATCAAGCGACAAGGCGAGAAGTTCTCTGCGGTGAAGACTGAAAACGCGGCGAAGGCGTTCAGTACCGAGCGGGAGTCTCGCCAGTGTACTTACTGCGGAAAATTGGGGCACGTGATTGAGAAGTGCTGGACCAAGCAGAAGGATGAGAATCGAGGAGGCTGACGCGGCAGCAACAGTCGTGGACGCGGGGCCAACAATGTCCAGTTGCGAAACGACGACTACGACCACGGCTATGATCGCGTGGCATTTGCGGTTTCGTTGGAATGTGGAGTTTTGACGGGCAAGAGTATGTCCGGGCTGTGGGCAGTCGACAGCGGTGCGACACACCATATCTGCAATGACACAATTAAGTTCGTCATGCTGAAAGAACGAGATGAAGGAGAACTGAAGGTCGCTGATGGCACTAACGTTGCTATCAAGGGTGTGGGAACCATCATCGAGCGCGTGGTTCTGCCCAAAGGCGATGAGCGCGAGATCGAGATCAACAACGCGCTCTACGTGCCACAGATGAAGAAGAACTTGCTATCGGTGCTGTAGATCAACAAAAGTGGCAAATTTCAAGTTGTGTTCGACGGTGAAACCATGCACGCTGCGCGCAAGGATTTGAAAGAAGTGGTGGCTGCAGCAGATCTCGTGGACGGTCTTTACTGGCTGCGCACACGACGATGCTCGGTAAACGCAGTGACTTCGAAGTCGAACGTTGACTTACACGCGCGCATGGGCCATGCTCCTATCGACGTGCTATGCAAGATGGTCAACAACGGCATGATCATGGATGCCAAGGCACCTTTGAAGTCAAGTGCGGAAAGTGTCTGTCGCGGGTGTCAGCAAGGAAAAATGGTCCAGAAACCGTTCCCCAGTGTCCGCGACAAGCGCAGCTACGACACGTTCGAGTTGCTTCATTTCGACATCTGCGGTCCCATGGAAGAAGAATCGCTGGGTGGAAGCAAGTACGTGCTGCTCATCGTTGACGAAGCCATTGGATGCATGAAAAATTTCGGCTTTCGATCCAAGTCGGACGCTGAAGAATGCCTCAAGAGCTTCATCACGAAGGTACAGACGCAATTTGGCAAGCGGGTCAAGTTCGTACGCCATGACAGAGCTCGTGAGCTCCGGACAAACTCACTCAAGGTGTTCTCGAAGATCAAGGCATCGAACAGCAGACCGCGGTTTCGTACGCGCACCAGACGAACGGCACTGCAGAACGAGCTATCAGGACTATCGACACGATTGGTCGTGGCATGTTCCACCATGCTAAATTGGAGAAGTGTTTCTGGGCGAAACGGCGATGGCCGCTATCTACGCTAAGAACCGCCTACCGTCACCCAAGGTCGAAACCAAGATTCCATATGAGATCGTGTACCAGTCCAAGCCAAGTGGGAAGCACATGCGTGTGTTTGGTTCTCGGACGTACGTCCTAACGCCGAGGGAAATTAGACTCAAGTGGAATCTCAAGACTCGCGCAAGGCTGTTCATGGGTTATGAAGAAGTGTCGAAGGCGTATCGAGTTTATGACATCGAGGCGGGGCAGGTGGTGATCAGTCGCGATGTCAATTTCGACGAATCAAACTTTGGGTTTCGACGGCTAGTCCAAGCGATGACGACGCAGATTCTGATCTGGACCTGGACTTCATCATCAACGATACTGAAACGGCAAGCCCAACTGAATTCAAGCAGGCGGGGAAACGCAAGTCCCGCACAAGTAACGTTCACGGCATGACAACGAGATCGCGTGCTGCACAACAGGCTGCCGGTTTGGAAGAAGCTAGTGCTCCAGAAACCTCGTTTGAGCGTCAAACAAAGCGCCGATCAGGTGTGCGGAATGGCCGTGATGTGGACGATGAAGAAGAAAAAGACGTCAAGGATCAAGACGACGACGACTCAACTCCGCCTTTATTTTGGCGAGCGTGTGCCAATGCAGTGAAAGCTGGTGATTTAGCTGACCCGGCTACGTTCCAAGAAGCGGTGAACGGGCCTGATCAAGTGCATTGGCGCAAGGCCATCCGTGCCGAACTTAAGTCGATGCGACTTCGCGGTGTGTTTCGAGCTACCAATTCACCGAACGGTCAACGGACCATCGGTACGAAGTGGGTGTTCAAGATCAAACGCAAAGCGGATGATTCGATCGAGAAGTACAAGGCGCGCCTTATGGCGAAAGGCTTCAAGCCGAAGTATGACATTGACTGCACGGAAACGTTTTCGTCCGTGGTTAAAGATGTGACGCTGCGCATGATCATTGCTTTGGTCGTGTACTTCGGCTGGCCCCTGGACCAGCTGGACGTGGTGATAACATTCCTGTATGGCATAATGAAGGTGGTGGTGTTCAGCATGGTGCCAAAAGGTGTCGAACTTGATGGTGCTTCGACTGCCTGGAGCTGGTGAAGGCGATCTACGGTCTTAAGTAAGCATCGCGCGTGTGGAACGAGACCTTCGACGACTACGTGTGCTCCATCGGCTTTCCAGTTTTAGCATACGACCCGTGTCTCTACATCAAGATAGCGGATGGTCACTGTGTGCTTCTGCTGGTCTACGTAGACGACGTTTTGGTGACTGGTAGCTCGGCCGAGCTAATTGCAACCACCAAGGGCGATCTCAAGAAGCGCTTCGAGATGACCAACAGTGGCAAGTGTGCATTCGCACTGGGAATCGAATTGGTGTACAACGCTGACGGCAGTGTGACGATGTGCCAGCGCCGATATGTCGACGACATCCTTATATGGTTCTTGGGAACCAGCCAGTCCACGATGGCCTTGGTTTTGGCAGGATCTGCCCGTAAGCCACGCTTCCCAATGAAGCACCCGAGGAAAGGTATATCCTGCGCGCCAAAGACGCACTTGTTCAAGTTGGCATACAACTTATTAGTGCGTTTGCCCTCGAGCACCGCTCGCAAGTGGTCAATGCTGTTCTCCACGTCTAACTTTCCAAGATCAGCGCGACTATGGCGCGAATATATCGTCAAAGTACATCTGAGCGTACGCCCGGTGGGGCCTAAACAGCTGCCGCACAAGACGATTGAACGTTGCTGGTGCGTTCGACAGCCCCCAGGGCATAAACAGCCACTCCCAGAGTATACCGCTCGGATTACTCACTTCTGTCAGCGGAATGTCGCTCGCTCTCATGAGCAATTGGTAGTATCCATCGCCCACGTCGACTGTACTGTACAAGGTACAGCCTACCATGCAGTTCTACAGAACATCCTTGCGAGGAATCGGCGTTTGCGCCGGGATGGTGGCCGAATTTAGCTTGTTAAAAGCATGAGCAATGCGCCACTTGCCGTTCGGCTTTCTGACACAGAACATGGGTGTCGAGTGCGGAGACTTACTCTCACGCACTATCCCTGCCTCGTGCTTCGCACGGAAGAATGTTTCAATGACGTCACAATGTTCTCTCGGCAAAGGCCATTGCCTTGTCACGCAGTATTTGGTTCAACGAGCCAGGTCAATCTCATGACACACGCCCCGACCCGGAGGCAGACCCGTCGGTGGGTCTTTCGAGACAACGTCTCCATACTCCTTCACCACAGGGTAGAAGGGATCCGAAGGATCGTTCAGGATCGCCGATCCACTTCTGGCGCTCAGTGCCTTCTTGGTGGCCTCTAGGACCGCGTCGTCCACGACGGATGAGGAGTTAAACTCCTCCTCAAGTCCGAGCAGGACCACCTCGGATAGCTAGCCTGCCTTCAAGGCCTCGCCAAACTCGGCAATGGACATCTCGTCCTGCTCTAGCAGAGCAGCTGCAGCGGGCAGAGTGTCAAGGCTGATGTCGCCTTCGACCTCTCCCGTCACTTTGTTCACGAGTGTATACAGCTGTTCACAGCAATCACGTTCAGCATCACCGCTCGTCACGTTGGACACCGCATCCGACGTCGAAGACGTCACAGACGCCCTGCGTCTTCTTCGCCTCTCCCTCCGCGACCGAGCCCGGCCGGATGAGGGCGGTGTGCCGACATCTCCATCACCACCACCGGGAGCAGCAGCACCATCACTCCTCGAAGAGGATACAGTACACTCGGCGGAGAGCTAAGAGGTCCTTGGCCCTCACACAGTGAGCTAGGAGTCACTTCACCTGCATCTCCTGGGCCGCGCACATGATGCCCCGACTCGCAGTCGACCGCGGCCCTCGGGCCACGCAGCGGAAGGTCATCGACCAGATCGGTACCACTCAGTGGGTTACGCGCCACTCCGCGTTCGTCCTCACCAGGACCCAGCCGTTGGGCATTGTCCTGACCTGAACCGCTTAGCGGATAGCGTGTCGCACTACGTACACCCTCAGGGCAAACAACAATCTCGTTGCTAACAATTTCGGACATACCAATGTCTAGCACTACGGCTGCCTCGGCATCGTGCTCGTGCTCGCGCCAAAAGCGCTTCTGCTTCCTAGCAGAGGTGGGCGCATGGCATGACTCACCTAAGCTCCACTAGGAGCAGGGTGCGACGCACCCAGCGTTTTCGACTTCCTGTCGATCCATGGCTCATGGCGTTCCAGCCATGCCATGCCAAGGATGAGGTCATACCTCGCATCCAGGTTTAAGACCAAACAGCGTTCCAAGCTATCGAAGCTCTCAAACTTCACTCTAAGGTCGCCAGAGACCTTTGACACAGTTACCAGTGTCCCCGTCGCGAGACGGACAAAGATCGTATCTCTCGATGGCACTTCCAGTGCCTCAGGATACAGCTGACTTCCTTCCAGGGTGGAGCGATGGGTGTAGTTACCCGAGGCTCCTGAGCCAATCAAGACTCTCCATGGCTTTGCAAAGCCCTTCACGCTCGCTTGAGGGACCAGCAAGCCCGGATTCCACACACCCTTCTTGTAGGAGAGCTCTCCTCTCTTCGGGGCCCATTCCCGTTGCCCTCTACCACCTCGAGGCACAACTGAACTCAGTTCTTCCCGGGGCGGCCCACTGCCCCGCACCTACTGGGAGTTGCCGTTTTCTGGTGATGACCCGGAGAGTTGGCTCGCCGTAGCCTCGCGCTTCTTGCGCAGAGAAAAATAGACCCTTAAGTGCTTAGTGCTATTGCACACAAAGCATCGACGGATGTCGGCGCGCTGCTCCGCAGCAAGAAGCTCCGCTTCTTCGTCTGCAGCATAGCTGAGATCCATATGACTGGAGCAGGGCCGATCCCATGGCCATCTCGACCTCACGGGTCTAGAGAAGGAGGTTCTCTCCACCCTACTCCTCGAAAGGTTTTACGCTCAGCATGAGTGGTTTCAGTATCATAGAGCCTTCACGCGTCATCGACGACGACGCCGTTTTGCGGCGCTTATCTTCTCTTGGACGTGCTCCAAGAGCGCGTTCTCGTAGCATGAGAACGATTCCAGCCTGGCGGTGACCGCCTCTGGACCTTGCGATACAAGATGAGCCACGCTCTCCGGACCAAGCAAGGACATAATCTTAGTAAGCCCGTCTTGCTGCGCCGGGGGCAAATTTGCGAACACGGGGTGTTCCATCTCGCGGAGGATACATTCAACCGACTCAGGAGCGGGGTTGACTACAAGTGCTACCAAGTGCAGCGGGGCTGCTATAGCTTTAGCGTCATTTAGCGTCATAGGAAGACGTTCGACGCAAAGAGTAATATTAAGTTCCTTGTCCAAATTAGCTTACAGCCCAAGACCAGGGCTCAAAGTTAATACTTTAACTTTTATGCTTCAAAACCAGAAGTGTTTTATTTACTATTATTGCGGCCAAGCCGCCTAGGGGTAAATGTATCTGTTTAACTATCTAGCATAGTTAAACCTAATCAAACGCATAACGTGTGGCTTTCAGCCAACGTACTGAGAGACCTTGTTCACTCTCCAGCTTATGTACTGAGAGTTTGTTAACTCTCCGGGTACTCCGTACCCCTGTGTGTTCCACACCATGTAACCCCGTTACATCATCATTCAAACGAGGACTTGGCAGGCAGTCTGACGAACTGG
>NW_003303738.1:2316920-2319577 GCF_000142945.1 Phytophthora infestans T30-4 | reverse complement strand
CGCGCACTCCCCTCACGCTCGGCCAACGGAAAGGGAGAACCCGTATTTCTGGCACTGGCAAGCCTCCCAAGAAGTTCAAGCGCGTTGCCATTTCATACGCCTACAAGCTTTCGGTTGTGGAGGGAACCTGATTGGGAGCTGCTACGACGGTTGCTGGAAGAAGTGCCCGTAGTGCGCCATGCTGTGGATACGCGTCACGACAGAAAACTTCGTTGATAACTAAATTGTTTTGTTTAAATAATACGTGATAGAGATGCGTCGGTACATGTACAAATCTTGTGTATTTTGCAACAATACAACTTCAAAAATATTGGGTCTGAAGTAGGAGATCTCAAATACGGTATTAACGTGCTTATTGATGCAAGACACTTTGCTCGAGTGTTTTGTACGAGTAGGGAGCGGGTCGCGTGAGTGGCCTCGCGGTAGTTGTCGAGATGTTTGCTGTTTGAGACTGAGCTATTATAGCAGCGCTGAGGATATTGTGTCGCTGCCGACATAATAGCCCGTAGCTTAATTTTGGTCTATTTAATGTGAGGCTATCTCCGTCGTGACGACGCGTATTTTACAGGAAGGGGTGCTCAAGCGGTCTGATAATTCATGAGTCGTGAGCCGAATCTATCGTTAGCGCACTCTTTAGTGAAGGAGCCGTGGTAGGTACAGATTTTGGCTATAATTTCCTCGTATTAATAATCCGACGGCGACGGCCACCAACCCCGACTTTGATTTTCAGTTCGAGTTGACAGCAGGAGCACCTAATACTGTAGTATTAATAATACAGAATCGGATAAGATACCTTTGCTGGCATGTGTCACTGCAGACAGCAGTTGTATACACACGCCTCGCCATCGACTAGAGGAATGGATTTCTGCGGGTACAGATGGCTTCACGCAATGCTCACTCTGTCAACGCCATACTCATGCACCACACATTGAGCGTACAGTTGCATGAGACCAAGTGGCTCTGCTTCATTTTTCAGTCTCCGAAACCTGTTGGAGGATCCGGATACTTTGCTTTTCCAGCATTCTTGAAGCTAGGCGTACGGCCCTCGACTTTTACGGTCTTGGACACACTTGGCCGCAATACGTTCCATGCCGAACAATTCTATGGAAATTGCTAAGCACGCGAGTGCTTACGGCGGCTCATTCGATTATTCGTGATGAAGAGGACAGGTTGTATCGCCCACCGCGGTTTCTACACTCGCGCTTTAACTTTTGAACACTATGCGGGAACCGCCACCGCTGCATGGTCTAACACCAATACATGTATACCGGGCTTCACCCGACTTCGACGCTAGCTTTGCGCTATGGGAGAATACTCCTTCATCAACCCATCCTCAAGCAGCGTCTAACTCAGCGTCATTGAGCCGCACGAGTGAGGGCTGGCGAACTCCTACAATTCACTTTGGGTCTATCAAGGTGGCTCCATCTACGCAGCGTCTACTGTCGGGAGCATTCTAGTCCCCGTTATCATGAGCTCCATTTGGTATGCTCCTCAAGACGCAGTTCTTCTTCTGGTCTCCTTCGCTACTACAGTCGGATCGTACGAGTTCTCTTGGCTCGCGTTTCGGATCCTTCAGCGTGTCGATACTATATTTAAGTACTACGAGGAGCCAGAACCAGAGCATGAGTCGATCCATTCATCACGAGCCAGCGACGGTAGTACACGTGACGAAAGTATTGCTTTCGTCATTGATTCACAGCAGTGCGTGGTTACGTCGATGGCAAAAGTACTATTTTACCGAGGTAACCAGTGGCTTGCAGCTTTAATACTGGCTCTACCGACGTCAATGGTATTCGTCGGTATCGACGGTAAAGCTCTCGACCAGATTCGACCACCGAATCAAAGCTTAGAGACTCTTGTATGGGCCTATATTATTCCTACGAGATGTGGCTGGTTCACCTCGAGTCGGAGTTGGATGGCGCTTATCTATTGGCAATCCGAGGTCTTCAGTGTCATGGCAATGCTGGTTCTACAACGTCCAATTGGCGTCTTCACTTGCAGTGACCAGACTAACAATAACCACCTGCTTACTACGTTTATTGTCGGGGTTACTGTGATACTGCTGGTCTGTGAACTAGCCATTTTCGAGCGGATGTTGGCGCTTCAAGTTGCACTCGCTGTTACCGGTTTTTCGCTCGTGCATGGCCTCGGTTTATCGATAATCGCTTTACTCGATGCGGGTGATCTTGAACGATCTAGAAGTATTATTATACTGATGCTTACCATCTTCTGGACTGCGCAAGCGAGTGCGTATGCCTGGAAAAGACTCGCGGCTCCGTGGTGGGGACATTCAACTCCACTGTGTACTTGGATTTCACCTCATTTAGACATTGAGAGTTTGCTTGTAGCGATCGGAGTTGGCGTCTGCGTTACAGTATTGACGCTACATTTTACCGGTAACTCATCGCTTGGTGGAGAGAGTACAGGGGTGTTTTCGCTTCTGGCGGCTCTGGGGATTTTGCATGCACGCTGGGGAGATTGTTATTAGGCTTTGGGGACAGGCTGCTGGAGTTAGACACACTGGGAGCTGCTTACCGGGAAGTCGTGGGTTGCTGGAGCGTACCGCAGCTTTAAGTTTTGGAGCTCTTGTTTTCTTACTATACCTGGCAACACAATCGATAAATTAATTTCTTTAACCCTGGTGTTCGTACTAGTAT
>NW_003303738.1:2311165-2314354 GCF_000142945.1 Phytophthora infestans T30-4 | reverse complement strand
CCCATATGCATTGCACCTGCGGCCGCCATTGCTTGCACCACAGTTCACGGCCGTGTCAGCCGCCATCTTCTCCATCTCATCGCGCGACAGCAGTGCGTTTTTCACTTGCTGCAACGATGGTGGGTTTCCTTGTCGGTATGAGAAGTCGAACTGGGTCACTATCTCGCGATGCACTGCACACACTCCCATCAGCATCAACTGAGACATCGACGTATCGTCTATCACGAAGCTGGGCCCCATGTGCTGCAAACGCTGCCGCAACATGTTCATCTCTTGGATGTATTCCGCCATCTTTTGGCCCGGGGCGTACGAGTGAGTGTACAGCTCACGCTTCAAATGCACTGCATACGAGAAGTCTCGCTGGGTTTTCTCCGCAGTCAATGTGTCCCACATCTCCTTCGCCGTGCTGCAAATGCGCACTTTTTGGGCATCAGCACCTTTTACGCCTCGGATTATAGTCTCCATGGCCAGTCGATTTCGATCATCAAATTGACGCTGCAACACCGGATCAAATGCATGACGCATTTCTTCACCGGTCACCACACTCCATGAGTCTCGCTGCTCAAGATAGAGCTTTAAACTCATCTGGTATACCTCGAAGGTATCGCTAAACTTCGGTGGCTTGCTGCTGCCAAATGGTTTTGACCTTTGAACTACAGGAACCGCCGGTTGCTGCACACCAAGTAGTCCTGGCGACGCTCCAGCCTGCCCCACTACTCCAGCCATTGGTACCCCAACGCGACTTGCATCAGCCAGCGTAACAGTAGGTTGCCCCACCGATACTACCGCTGTTTGCTGTTGGGTCGTCGGAGTCGCACTAGTTATCGTACTCTTCGTACTTGCATTATCGCTCGTCGTAGAAGCCTTATATTCACTCATTACGATGTCCACGAACCAGCCTTTGGGCTCATAACCTAGCAGATAACCTGGTAGTTCACGCAGTAGACTGCAGCGTAATGGTCTCGCGGACAAGTAGTAAGTCAGAGAAACTTGACTTGTTTGTCAGGAAAGCAAAAGCAAGAATGCATTCATCGTTAAACCTTTCTACTCCGCGCAGTCTCTCATACGCAACGTGCCATGCACGCGGAGGAAAACCCGTTGGACATGCATCGCACCATCAACAGCTAAAAACCCCCGTTGAACTCACGCGTCCCTGCTTACTGGCACGTGGTTCTTCTTGTCTCCTATATGCCTGGTCTCAGCTTGAATGACCGTGCTGCATTGCAGATGAGCAGCTTCCTGTTATGTTTGGGCTCATAACCTAGCAGATAACCTGGTAGTTCACGCAGTAGACTGCAGCGTAATGGTCTCGCGGACAAGTAGTAAGTCAGAGAAACTTGACTTGTTTGTCAGGAAAGCAAAAGCAAGAATGCATTCATCGTTAAACCTTTCTACTCCGCGCAGTCTCTCATACGCAACGTGCCATGCACGCGGAGGAAAACCCGTTGGACATGCATCGCACCATCAACAGCTAAAAACCCCCGTTGAACTCACGCGTCCCTGCTTACTGGCACGTGGTTCTTCTTGTCTTCTTTATGCCTGGTCTCAGCTTGAATGACCGTGCTGCATTGCAGATGAGCAGCTTCCTGTTACTCCCACCTCATTGATGCTGAGCCTCATCCTGTTCAACGTTTTCAACGTTTAGCTTCTGGCGGAGACCCTGGAATCTTTGTGGTCCCAACGCCTTCGTGAAGATGTCTGCGATGCTCTACGCTCTACATGGATAATCAAAGCACGCTCACTGTAGTAACAGAGCCTGGGAATTACCAGCGTATGAAGAGATTTGCCAAGACAAGTCGGAAAATCGCCGAGTTCGTGGAGAAAGAGAAAATCGCGGTGCAGTATATCTCGAGCGAAGAGAACATCGCAGACATCTTCACGAAGGCGTTGGGACCACAAAGATTCCAGGGTCCCCGCCAGAAGCTAAACGTTGAAAACGTTGAACAGGATGAGGCTCAGCATCAATGAGGTGGGAGTAACAGGAAGCTGCTCATCTGCAATGCAGCACGGTCATTCAAGCTGAGACCAGGCATATAGGAGACAAGAAGAACCACGTGCCAGTAAGCAGGGACGCGTGAGTTCAACGGGGTTTTTAGCTGTTGATGGTGCGATGCATGTCCAACGGGTTTTCCTCCGCGTGCATGGCACGTTGCGTATGAGAGAACTGCGCCGGAGTAGAAAAGTTTAAACGATGAATGCATTCTTGCTTTTGCTTTCCTGACAAACAAGTCAAGTTTCTCTGACTTACTACTTGTCCGCGAGACCATTACGCTGCAGTCTACTGCGTGAACTACCAGGTTATCTGCTAGGTTATGAGCCCAAAGGCTGGTTCGTGGACAACGTAATGAGTGAATATAAGGCTTCTACGACGAGCGATAATGCAAGTACGAAGAGTACGATAACTAGTGCGACTCCGACGACCCAACAGCAAACAGCGGTAGTATCGGTGGGGCAACCTACTGTTACGCTGGCTGATGCAAGTCGCGTTGGGGTACCAATGGCTGGAGTAGTGGGGCAGGCTGGAGCGTCGCCAGGACTACTTGGTGTGCAGCAACCGGCGGTTCCTGTAGTTCAAAGGTCAAAACCATTTGGCAGCAGCAAGCCACCGAAGTTTAGCGATACCTTTCCTCTCCCGGGTAAAACCAAATGATTTTAAAGCTCCTAATCTGAAACCGGGAGAATTCCGGGTAAGTGTGGGGAAACGGCGGAAAAAAGGCGCTCCGGGTCTTTTTAATCCCCGGGTTGTCCACGCTCCCATTTGAGAGATACCAAAACCCCTGGGGCCCTGGGAAAATTAAAAATCCGCGAGGGCTAAAGAGTGGTCGAAGGCCCCCAAAAGGTGGGGCTTTTGCCCCCCCGCGCGCCAAGGAAATGGTGGGGACACTTGTATTGCGGGAAAAACCCAAGCAGACTCTCGTATGCAGTGCATTTGAAGCGTGAGCTGTACACTCACTCGTACGCCCCGGGCCAAAGATGGCGGAATACATCCAAGAGATGAACATGTTGCGGCAGCGTTTGCAGCACATGGGGCCCAGCTTCGTGATAGACGATACGTCGATGTCTCAGTTGATGCTGATGGGAGTGTGTGCAGTGCATCGCGAGATAGTGACCCAGTTCGACTTCTCATACCGACAAGGAAACCCACCATCGTTGCAGCAAGTGAAAGAACGCACTGCTGTCGCGCGATGA